>NW_027167876.1:0-103744 GCF_040954835.1 Lepisosteus oculatus
GCCTTGCTGTTACAAGGAGATTCAGTTGTCTGAAAAAACGCGCTTATTTCGGGCTGAAAAACACGTTTTGAAAAGTGTGATGTTACTGCCCCATAACTTACATGGGGTTGACCAAACTTGCAGAAACATGTTTATTTCTGCTGAAAAACACGTTTTGACACTTTCTGTACACTGGGGTTAAGGGCTGAGTGTGTGGGCTCTTCTGAGCCTTGCTGTTACAAGGAGATTCAGTTGTCTGAAAAAACGCGCTTATTTCGGGCTGAAAAACACGTTTTCAAAAGTGTGATGTTACTGCCCCATAACTTACATGGGGTTGACCAAACTTGCAGAAACATGTTTATTTCTGCTGAAAAACACGTTTTGACACTTTCTGTACACTGGGGTTAAGGGCTGAGTGTGTGGGCTCTTCTGAGCCTTGCTGTTACAAGGAGATTCAGTTGTCTGAAAAAACGTGCTTATTTCGGGCTGAAAAACACGTTTTCAAAAGTGTGATGTTACTGCCCCATAACTTACATGGGGTTGACCAAACTTGCAGAAACATGTTTATTTCTGCTGAAAAACACGTTTTGACACTTTCTGTACACTGGGGTTAAGGGCTGAGTGTGTGGGCTCTTCTGAGCCTTGCTGTTACAAGGAGATTCAGTTGTCTGAAAAAACGTGCTTATTTCGGGCTGAAAAACACGTTTTCAAAAGTGTGATGTTACTGCCCCATAACTTACATGGGGTTGACCAAACTTGCAGAAACATGTTTATTTCTGCTGAAAAACACGTTTTGTCACTTTCTGTACACTGGGGTTAAGGGCTGAGTGTGTGGGCTCTTCTGAGCCTTGCTGTTACAAGGAAATTCAGGTGTCTGAAAAAACGCGCTTATTTCGGGCTGAAAAACACGTTTTGAAAAATGTGATGTTACTGCCCCATAACTTACATGGGGTTGACCAAACTTGCAGAAACATGTTTATTTCTGCTGAAAAACACGTTTTGACACTTTCTGCACACTGGGGTTAAGGGCTGAGTGTGTGGGCTCTTCTGAGCCTTGCTGTTACAAGGAGATTCAGTTGTCTGAAAAAACGCGCTTATTTCGGGCTGAAAAACACGTTTTGAAACGTGTGATGTTACTGCCCCATAACTTACATGGGGTTGACCAAACTTGCAGAAACATGTTTATTTCTGCTGAAAAACACGTTTTGACACTTTCTGTACACTGGGGTTAAGGGCTGAGTGTGTGGGCTCTTCTGAGCCTTGCTGTTACAAGGAGATTCAGTTGTCTGAAAAAACGCGTTTATTTCGGGCTGAAAAACACGTTTTCAAAAGTGTGATGTTACTGCCCCATAACTTACATGGGGTTGACCAAACTTGCAGAAACATGTTTATTTCTGCTGAAAAACACGTTTTGACACTTTCTGTACACTGGGGTTAAGGGCTGAGTGTGTGGGCTCTTCTGAGCCTTGCTGTTACAAGGAGATTCAGTTGTCTGAAAAAACGCGCTTATTTCGAGCTGAAAAACACATTTTGAAAAGTGTGATGTTACTGCCCCATAACTTACATGGGGTTGACCAAACTTGCAGAAACATGTTTATTTCTGCTGAAAAACACGTTTTGACACTTTCTGTACACTGGGGTTAAGGGCTGAGTGTGTGGGCTCTTCTGAGCCTTGCTGTTACAAGGAGATTCAGTTGTCTGAAAAAACGCGCTTATTTCGAGCTGAAAAACACATTTTGAAAAGTGTGATGTTACTGCCCCATAACTTACATGGGGTTGACCAAACTTGCAGAAACATGTTTATTTCTGCTGAAAAACACGTTTTGACACTTTCTGTACACTGGGGTTAAGGGCTGAGTGTGTGGGCTCTTCTGAGCCTTCCTGTTACAAGGAGATTCAGTTGTCTGAAAAAACGCGTTTATTTCGGGCTGAAAAACACGTTTTCAAAAGTGTGATGTTACTGCCCCATAACTTACATGGGGTTGACCAAACTTGCAGAAACATGTTTATTTCTGCTGAAAAACACGTTTTGACACTTTCTGTACACTGGGGTTAAGGGCTGAGTGTGTGGGCTCTTCTGAGCCTTGCTGTTACAAGGAAATTCAGGTGTCTGAAAAAACGCGCTTATTTCGGGCTGAAAAACACGTTTTGAAAAATGTGATGTTACTGCCCCATAACTTACATGGGGTTGACCAAACTTGCAGAAACATGTTTATTTCTGCTGAAAAACACGTTTTGACACTTTCTGCACACTGGGGTTAAGGGCTGAGTGTGTGGGCTCTTCTGAGCCTTGCTGTTACAAGGAGATTCAGTTGTCTGAAAAAACGCGCTTATTTCGGGCTGAAAAACACGTTTTGAAAAGTGTGATGTTACTGCCCCATAACTTACATGGGGTTGACCAAACTTGCAGAAACATGTTTATTTCTGCTGAAAAACACGTTTTGACACTTTCTGTACACTGGGGTTAAGGGCTGAGTGTGTGGGCTCTTCTGAGCCTTGCTGTTACAAGGAGATTCAGTTGTCTGAAAGTCTGAAAAAAACGCGTTTATTTCGGGCTGAAAACACTGTTTTCAAAAGTGTGATGTTACTGCCCCATAACTTACATGGGTTGACCAAACTGCAGAAACATGTTTATTTCTGCTGAAAACACTTTTTGACACTTTCTGTACACTGGGGTTAAGGGCTGAGTGTGTGGCTCTTCTGAGCCTTGCTGTTACAAGGAGATTCAGTTGTCTGAAAAAACGTGCTTATTTCGGGCTGAAAAACACGTTTTCAAAAGTGTGATGTTACTGCCCCATAACTTACATGGGTTGACCAAACTTGCAGAAACATGTTTATTTCTGCTGAAAAACACGTTTTGACACTTTCTGTACACTGGGGTTAAGGGCTGAGTGTGTGGGCTCTTCTAAGCCTTGCTGTTACAAGGAGATTCAGTGTCTGAAAAAACGCGTTTATTTCGGGCTGAAAAACACGTTTGAAAAGTGTGATGTTACTGCCCCATAACTTACATGGGGTTGACCAAACTTGCAGAAACATGTTTATTTCTGCTGAAAAACACGTTTTGACCCTTTCTGCACACTGGGGTTAAGGGCTGAGTGTGTGGGCTCTTCTGAGCCTTGCTGTTACAAGGAGATTCAGTTGTCTGAAAAACGCGTTTATTTCGGGCTGAAAAACACGTTTTCAAAAGTGTGATGTTACTGCCCCATAACTTACATGGGGTTGACCAAACTTGCAGAAACATGTTTATTTCTGCTGAAAAACACGTTTTGACCCTTTCTGCACACTGGGGTTAAGGGCTGAGTGTGTGGGCTCTTCTGAGCCTTGCTGTTACAAGGAGATTCAGTTGTCTGAAAAAACGCGCTTATTTCGGGCTGAAAAACACGTTTTGAAAAGTGTGATGTTACTGCCCCATAACTTACATGGGGTTGACCAAACTTGCAGAAACATGTTTATTTCTGCTGAAAAACACGTTTTGACACTTTCTGTACACTGGGGTTAAGGGCTGAGTGTGTGGGCTCTTCTGAGCCTTGCTGTTACAAGGAAATTCAGGTGTCTGAAAAAACGCGCTTATTTCGGGCTGAAAAACACGTTTTGAAAAGTGTGATGTTACTGCCCCATAACTTACATGGGGTTGACCAAACTTGCAGAAACATGTTTATTTCTGCTGAAAAACACGTTTTGACACTTTCTGCACACTGGGGTTAGGGCTGAGTGTGTGGGCTCTTCTGAGCCTTGCTGTTACAAGGAGATTCAGTTGTCTGAAAAAACGTGCTTATTTCGGGCTGAAAAACACGTTTTGAAAAGTGTGATGTTACTGCCCCATAACTTACATGGGGTTGACCAAACTTGCAGAAACATGTTTATTTCTGCTGAAAAACACGTTTTGACACTTTCTGTACACTGGGGTTAAGGGCTGAGTGTGTGGGCTCTTCTGAGCCTTGCTGTTACAAGGAGATTCAGTTGTCTGAAAAACGCGTTTATTTCGGGCTGAAAAACACGTTTTCAAAAGTGTGATGTTACTGCCCCATAACTTACATGGGGTTGACCAAACTTGCAGAAACATGTTTTCTGTACACTGGGGTTAAGGGCTGAGTGTGTGGGCTCTTCTGAGCCTTGCTGTTACAAGGAGATTCAGTTGTCTGAAAAAACGTGCTTATTTCGGGCTGAAAAACACGTTTTCAAAAGTGTGATGTTACTGCCCCATAACTTACATGGGGTTGACCAAACTTGCAGAAAGATGTTTATTTCTGCTGAAAAACACGTTTTGACACTTTCTGTACACTGGGGTTAAGGGCTGAGTGTGTGGGCTCTTCTAAGCCTTGCTGTTACAAGGAGATTCAGTTGTCTGAAAAAACGCGTTTATTTCGGGCTGAAAAACACGTTTTGAAAAGTGTGATGTTACTGCCCCATAACTTACATGGGGTTGACCAAACTTGCAGAAACATGTTTATTTCTGCTGAAAAACACGTTTTGACCCTTTCTGCACACTGGGGTTAAGGGCTGAGTGTGTGGGCTCTTCTGAGCCTTGCTGTTACAAGGAGATTCAGTTGTCTGAAAAAACGCGTTTATTTCGGGCTGAAAAACACGTTTTCAAAAGTGTGATGTTACTGCCCCATAACTTACATGGGGTTGACCAAACTTGCAGAAACATGTTTATTTCTGCTGAAAAACACGTTTTGACCCTTTCTGCACACTGGGGTTAAGGGCTGAGTGTGTGGGCTCTTCTGAGCCTTGCTGTTACAAGGAGATTCAGTTGTCTGAAAAAACGCGCTTATTTCGGGCTGAAAAACACGTTTTGAAAAGTGTGATGTTACTGCCCCATAACTTACATGGGGTTGACCAAACTTGCAGAAACATGTTTATTTCTGCTGAAAAACACGTTTTGACACTTTCTGTACACTGGGGTTAAGGGCTGAGTGTGTGGGCTCTTCTGAGCCTTGCTGTTACAAGGAGATTCAGTTTTCTGAAAAAACGTGCTTATTTCGGGCTGAAAAACACGTTTTCAAAAGTGTGATGTTACTGCCCCATAACTTACATGGGGTTGACCAAACTTGCAGAAACATGTTTATTTCTGCTGAAAAACACGTTTTGACACTTTCTGTACACTGGGGTTAAGGGCTGAGTGTGTGGGCTCTTCTGAGCCTTGCTGTTACAAGGAGATTCAGTTGTCTGAAAAAACGTGCTTATTTCGGGCTGAAAAACACGTTTTCAAAAGTGTGATGTTACTGCCCCATAACTTACATGGGGTTGACCAAACTTGCAGAAACATGTTTATTTCTGCTGAAAAACACGTTTTGACACTTTCTGTACACTGGGGTTAAGGGCTGAGTGTGTGGGCTCTTCTGAGCCTTGCTGTTACAAGGAAATTCAGGTGTCTGAAAAAACGCGCTTATTTCGGGCTGAAAAACACGTTTTGAAACGTGTGATGTTACTGCCCCATAACTTACATGGGGTTGACCAAACTTGCAGAAACATGTTTATTTCTGCTGAAAAACACGTTTTGACCCTTTCTGCACACTGGGGTTAAGGGCTGAGTGTGTGGGCTCTTCTGAGCCTTGCTGTTACAAGGAGATTCAGTTGTCTGAAAAAACGTGCTTATTTCGGGCTGAAAAACACGTTTTCAAAAGTGTGATGTTACTGCCCCATAACTTACATGGGGTTGACCAAACTTGCAGAAACATGTTTATTTCTGCTGAAAAACACGTTTTGACACTTTCTGTACACTGGGGTTAAGGGCTGAGTGTGTGGGCTCTTCTGAGCCTTGCTGTTACAAGGAGATTCAGTTGTCTGAAAAAACGTGCTTATTTCGGGCTGAAAAACACGTTTTCAAAAGTGTGATGTTACTGCCCCATAACTTACATGGGGTTGACCAAACTTGCAGAAACATGTTTATTTCTGCTGAAAAACACGTTTTGTCACTTTCTGTACACTGGGGTTAAGGGCTGAGTGTGTGGGCTCTTCTGAGCCTTGCTGTTACAAGGAAATTCAGGTGTCTGAAAAAACGCGCTTATTTCGGGCTGAAAAACACGTTTTGAAAAATGTGATGTTACTGCCCCATAACTTACATGGGGTTGACCAAACTTGCAGAAACATGTTTATTTCTGCTGAAAAACACGTTTTGACACTTTCTGCACACTGGGGTTAAGGGCTGAGTGTGTGGGCTCTTCTGAGCCTTGCTGTTACAAGGAGATTCAGTTGTCTGAAAAAACGCGCTTATTTCGGGCTGAAAAACACGTTTTGAAACGTGTGATGTTACTGCCCCATAACTTACATGGGGTTGACCAAACTTGCAGAAACATGTTTATTTCTGCTGAAAAACACGTTTTGACACTTTCTGTACACTGGGGTTAAGGGCTGAGTGTGTGGGCTCTTCTGAGCCTTGCTGTTACAAGGAGATTCAGTTGTCTGAAAAAACGCGTTTATTTCGGGCTGAAAAACACGTTTTCAAAAGTGTGATGTTACTGCCCCATAACTTACATGGGGTTGACCAAACTTGCAGAAACATGTTTATTTCTGCTGAAAAACACGTTTTGACACTTTCTGTACACTGGGGTTAAGGGCTGAGTGTGTGGGCTCTTCTAAGCCTTGCTGTTACAAGGAGATTCAGTTGTCTGAAAAAACGCGTTTATTTCGGGCTGAAAAACATGTTTTCAAAAGTGTGATGTTACTGCCCCATAACTTACATGGGGTTGACCAAACTTGCAGAAACATGTTTATTTCTGCTGAAAAACACGTTTTGACACTTTCTGTACACTGGGGTTAAGGGCTGAGTGTGTGGGCTCTTCTGAGCCTTGCTGTTACAAGGAGATTCAGTTGTCTGAAAAAACGTGCTTATTTCGGGCTGAAAAACACGTTTTCAAAAGTGTGATGTTACTGCCCCATAACTTACATGGGGTTGACCAAACTTGCAGAAACATGTTTATTTCTGCTGAAAAACACGTTTTGACACTTTCTGTACACTGGGGTTAAGGGCTGAGTGTGTGGGCTCTTCTAAGCCTTGCTGTTACAAGGAGATTCAGTTGTCTGAAAAAACGCGTTTATTTCGGGCTGAAAAACACGTTTTGAAAAGTGTGATGTTACTGCCCCATAACTTACATGGGGTTGACCAAACTTGCAGAAACATGTTTATTTCTGCTGAAAAACACGTTTTGACCCTTTCTGCACACTGGGGTTAAGGGCTGAGTGTGTGGGCTCTTCTGAGCCTTGCTGTTACAAGGAGATTCAGTTGTCTGAAAAAACGCGTTTATTTCGGGCTGAAAAACACGTTTTCAAAAGTGTGATGTTACTGCCCCATAACTTACATGGGGTTGACCAAACTTGCAGAAACATGTTTATTTCTGCTGAAAAACACGTTTTGACCCTTTCTGCACACTGGGGTTAAGGGCTGAGTGTGTGGGCTCTTCTGAGCCTTGCTGTTACAAGGAGATTCAGTTGTCTGAAAAAACGCGCTTATTTCGGGCTGAAAAACACGTTTTGAAAAGTGTGATGTTACTGCCCCATAACTTACATGGGGTTGACCAAACTTGCAGAAACATGTTTATTTCTGCTGAAAAACACGTTTTGACACTTTCTGTACACTGGGGTTAAGGGCTGAGTGTGTGGGCTCTTCTGAGCCTTGCTGTTACAAGGAGATTCAGTTGTCTGAAAAAACGTGCTTATTTCGGGCTGAAAAACACGTTTTCAAAAGTGTGATGTTACTGCCCCATAACTTACATGGGGTTGACCAAACTTGCAGAAACATGTTTATTTCTGCTGAAAAACACGTTTTGACACTTTCTGTACACTGGGGTTAAGAGCTGAGTGTGTGGGCTCTTCTGAGCCTTGCTGTTACAAGGAGATTCAGTTGCCTGAAAAAACGTGCTTATTTCGGGCTGAAAAACATGTTTTCAAAAGTGTGATGTTACTGCCCCATAACTTACATGGGGTTGACCAAACTTGCAGAAACATGTTTATTTCTGCTGAAAAACACGTTTTGACACTTTCTGTACACTGGGGTTAAGGGCTGAGTGTGTGGGCTCTTCTGAGCCTTGCTGTTACAAGGAAGTTCAGGTGTCTGAAAAAACGCGCTTATTTCGGGCTGAAAAACACGTTTTGAAACGTGTGATGTTACTGCCCCATAACTTACATGGGGTTGACCAAACTTGCAGAAACATGTTTATTTCTGCTGAAAAACACGTTTTGACCCTTTCTGCACACTGGGGTTAAGGGCTGAGTGTGTGGGCTCTTCTGAGCCTTGCTGTTACAAGGAGATTCAGTTGTCTGAAAAAACGTGCTTATTTCGGGCTGAAAAACACGTTTTCAAAAGTGTGATGTTACTGCCCCATAACTTACATGGGGTTGACCAAACTTGCAGAAACATGTTTATTTCTGCTGAAAAACACGTTTTGACACTTTCTGTACACTGGGGTTAAGGGCTGAGTGTGTGGGCTCTTCTGAGCCTTGCTGTTACAAGGAGATTCAGTTGTCTGAAAAAACGTGCTTATTTCGGGCTGAAAAACACGTTTTCAAAAGTGTGATGTTACTGCCCCATAACTTACATGGGGTTGACCAAACTTGCAGAAACATGTTTATTTCTGCTGAAAAACACGTTTTGTCACTTTCTGTACACTGGGGTTAAGTGCTGAGTGTGTGGGCTCTTCTGAGCCTTGCTGTTACAAGGAAATTCAGGTGTCTGAAAAAACGCGCTTATTTCGGGCTGAAAAACACGTTTTGAAAAATGTGATGTTACTGCCCCATAACTTACATGGGGTTGACCAAACTTGCAGAAACATGTTTATTTCTGCTGAAAAACACGTTTTGACACTTTCTGCACACTGGGGTTAAGGGCTGAGTGTGTGGGCTCTTCTGAGCCTTGCTGTTACAAGGAGATTCAGTTGTCTGAAAAAACGCGCTTATTTCGAGCTGAAAAACACATTTTGAAAAGTGTGATGTTACTGCCCCATAACTTACATGGGGTTGACCAAACTTGCAGAAACATGTTTATTTCTGCTGAAAAACACGTTTTGACACTTTCTGTACACTGGGGTTAAGGGCTGAGTGTGTGGGCTCTTCTGAGCCTTCCTGTTACAAGGAGATTCAGTTGTCTGAAAAAAACGCGTTTATTTCGGGCTGAAAAACACGTTTTCAAAAGTGTGATGTTACTGCCCCATAACTTACATGGGGTTGACCAAACTTGCAGAAACATGTTTATTTCTGCTGAAAAACACGTTTTGACACTTTCTGTACACTGGGGTTAAGGGCTGAGTGTGTGGGCTCTTCTGAGCCTTGCTGTTACAAGGAAATTCAGGTGTCTGAAAAAACGCGCTTATTTCGGGCTGAAAAACACGTTTTGAAAAATGTGATGTTACTGCCCCATAACTTACATGGGGTTGACCAAACTTGCAGAAACATGTTTATTTCTGCTGAAAAACACGTTTTGACACTTTCTGCACACTGGGGTTAAGGGCTGAGTGTGTGGGCTCTTCTGAGCCTTGCTGTTACAAGGAGATTCAGTTGTCTGAAAAAACGCGCTTATTTCGGGCTGAAAAACACGTTTTGAAAAGTGTGATGTTACTGCCCCATAACTTACATGGGGTTGACCAAACTTGCAGAAACATGTTTATTTCTGCTGAAAAACACGTTTTGACACTTTCTGTACACTGGGGTTAAGGGCTGAGTGTGTGGGCTCTTCTGAGCCTTGCTGTTACAAGGAGATTCAGTTGTCTGAAAAAACGCGTTTATTTCGGGCTGAAAAACACGTTTTCAAAAGTGTGATGTTACTGCCCCATAACTTACATGGGGTTGACCAAACTTGCAGAAACATGTTTATTTCTGCTGAAAAACACGTTTTGGCACTTTCTGTAGACTGGGGTTAAGGGCTGAGTGTGTGGGCTCTTCTGAGCCTTGCTGTTACAAGGAGATTCAGTTGTCTGAAAAAACGTGCTTATTTCGGGCTGAAAAACACGTTTTCAAAAGAGTGATGTTACTGCCCCATAACTTACATGGGGTTGACCAAACTTGCAGAAACATGTTTATTTCTGCTGAAAAACACGTTTTGACCCTTTCTGCACACTGGGGTTAAGGGCTGAGTGTGTGGGCTCTTCTGAGCCTTGCTGTTACAAGGAGATTCAGTTGTCTGAAAAAACGTGTTTATTTCGGGCTGAAAAACACGTTTTGAAAAGTGTGATGTTACTGCCCCATAACTTACATGGGGTTGACCAAACTTGCAGAAACATGTTTATTTCTGCTGAAAAACACGTTTTGACCCTTTCTGCACACTGGGGTTAAGGGCTGAGTGTGTGGGCTCTTCTGAGCCTTGCTGTTACAAGGAGATTCAGTTGTCTGAAAAAACGCGTTTATTTCGGGCTGAAAAACACGTTTTCAAAAGTGTGATGTTACTGCCCCATAACTTACATGGGGTTGACCAAACTTGCAGAAACATGTTTATTTCTGCTGAAAAACACGTTTTGACACTTTCTGTACACTGGGGTTAAGGGCTGAGTGTGTGGGCTCTTCTGAGCCTTGCTGTTACAAGGAGATTCAGTTGTCTGAAAAAACGCGCTTATTTCGAGCTGAAAACACATTTGAAAAGTGTGATGTTACTGCCCCATAACTTACATGGGGTTGACCAAACTTGCAGAAACATGTTTATTTCTGCTGAAAAACACGTTTTGACACTTTCTGTACACTGGGGTTAAGGGCTGAGTGTGTGGGCTCTTCTGAGCCTTCCTGTTACAAGGAGATTCAGTTGTCTGAAAAAACGCGTTTATTTCGGGCTGAAAACACGTTTTCAAAAGTGTGATGTTACTGCCCCATAACTTACATGGGGTTGACCAAACTTGCAGAAACATGTTTATTTCTGCTGAAAAACACGTTTGACACTTTCTGTACACTGGGGTTAAGGCTGAGTGTGTGGGCTCTTCTGAGCCTTGCTGTTACAAGGAAATTCAGGTGTCTGAAAAAACGCGCTTATTTCGGGCTGAAAAACACGTTTTGAAAAATGTGATGTTACTGCCCCATAACTTACATGGGGTTGACCAAACTTGCAGAAACATGTTTATTTCTGCTGAAAAACACGTTTTGACACTTTCTGTACACTGGGGTTAAGGGCTGAGTGTGTGGCTCTTCTGAGCCTTGCTGTTACAAGGAGATTCAGTTGTCTGAAAAAACGCGTTTATTTGGGCTGAAAAACACGTTTTCAAAAGTGTGATGTTACTGCCCCATAACTTACATGGGGTTGACCAAACGTGCAGAAACATGTTTATTTCTGCTGAAAAACACGTTTTGACACTTTCTGTACACTGGGGTTAAGGGCTGAGTGTGTGGGCTCTTCTGAGCCTTGCTGTTACAAGGAGATTCAGTTGTCTGAAAAAACGTGCTTATTTCGGGCTGAAAAACACGTTTTCAAAAGTGTGATGTTACTGCCCCATAACTTACATGGGGTTGACCAAACTTGCAGAAACATGTTTATTTCTGCTGAAAAACACGTTTTGACACTTTCTGTACACTGGGGTTAAGGCTGAGTGTGTGGCTCTTCTAAGCCTTGCTGTTACAAGGAGATTCAGTTGTCTGAAAAAACGCGTTTATTTCGGGCTGAAAAACACGTTTTGAAAAGTGTGATGTTACTGCCCCATAACTTACATGGGGTTGACCAAACTTGCAGAAACATGTTTATTTCTGCTGAAAAACACGTTTTGACCTTTCTGCACACTGGGGTTAAGGGCTGAGTGTGTGGGCTCTTCTGAGCCTTGCTGTTACAAGGAGATTCAGTTGTCTGAAAAACGTGTTTATTTCGGGCTGAAAAACACGTTTTCAAAAGTGTGATGTTACTGCCCCATAACTTACATGGGGTTGACAAACTTGCAGAAACATGTTTATTTCTGCTGAAAAACACGTTTTGACACTTTCTGTACACTGGGGTTAAGGCTGAGTGTGTGGGCTCTTCTGAGCCTTGCTGTTACAAGGAGATTCAGTTGTCTGAAAAACGTGCTTATTTCGGGCTGAAAAACACGTTTTCAAAAGTGTGATGTTACTGCCCCATAACTTACATGGGGTTGACCAAACTTGCAGAAACATGTTTATTTCTGCTGAAAAACACGTTTTGACACTTTCTGTACACTGGGGTTAAGGGCTGAGTGTGTGGGCTCTTCTAAGCCTTGCTGTTACAAGGAGATTCAGTTGTCTGAAAAAACGCGTTTATTTCGGCTGAAAAACACGTTTTGAAAAGTGTGATGTTACTGCCCCATAAACTTACATGGGGTTGACCAAACTTGCAGAAACATGTTTATTTCTGCTGAAAAACACGTTTTGACCCTTTTTTGCACACTGGGGTTAAGGGCTGAGTGTGTGGGCTCTTCTGAGCCTTGCTGTTACAAGGAGATTCAGTTGTCTGAAAAAAACGCGTTTATTTCGGGCTGAAAACACGTTTTCAAAAGTGTGATGTTACTGCCCCATAACTTACATGGGGTTGACCAAACTTGCAGAAACATGTTTATTTCTGCTGAAAAACACGTTTTGACCCTTTCTGCACACTGGGGTTAAGGGCTGAGTGTGTGGGCTCTTCTGAGCCTTGCTGTTACAAGGAGATTCAGTTGTCTGAAAAAACGCGTTTATTTCGGGCTGAAAAACACGTTTTGAAAAGTGTGATGTTACTGCCCCATAACTTACATGGGGTTGACCAAACTTGCAGAAACATGTTTATTTCTGCTGAAAAACACGTTTTGACACTTTCTGTACACTGGGGTTAAGGGCTGAGTGTGTGGGCTCTTCTGAGCCTTGCTGTTACAAGGAGATTCAGTTGTCTGAAAAAACGTGCTTATTTCGGGCTGAAAAACACGTTTTCAAAAGTGTGATGTTACTGCCCCATAACTTACATGGGGTTGACCAAACTTGCAGAAACATGTTTATTTCTGCTGAAAAACACGTTTTGACACTTTCTGTACACTGGGGTTAAGGGCTGAGTGTGTGGGCTCTTCTGAGCCTTGCTGTTACAAGGAGATCAGTTGTCTGAAAAAACGTGCTTATTTCGGGCTGAAAAACACGTTTTCAAAAGTGTGATGTTACTGCCCATAACTTACATGGGTTGACCAAACTTGCAGAAACATGTTTATTTCTGCTGAAAAACACGTTTTGACACTTTCTGTACACTGGGGTTAAGGGCTGAGTGTGTGGGCTCTTCTGAGCCTTGCTGTTACAAGGAAATTCAGGTGTCTGAAAAAACGCGCTTATTTCGGGCTGAAAAACACGTTTTGAAACGTGTGATGTTACTGCCCCATAACTTACATGGGGTTGACCAAACTTGCAGAAACATGTTTATTTCTGCTGAAAAACACGTTTTGACCCTTTCTGCACACTGGGGTTAAGGGCTGAAGTGTGTGGGCTCTTCTGAAACTTGCTGTTACAAGGAGATTCAGTTGTCTGAAAAAACGTGCTTATTTCGGGCTGAAAAACACGTTTTCAAAAGTGTGATGTTACTGCCCCATAACTTACATGGGGTTGACCAAACTTGCAGAAACATGTTTATTTCTGCTGAAAACACGTTTTGACACTTTCTGTACACTGGGGTTAAGGGCTGAGTGTGTGGGCTCTTCTGAGCCTTGCTGTTACAAGGAGATTCAGTTGTCTGAAAAAACGTGCTTATTTCGGGCTGAAAAACACGTTTTCAAAAGTGTGATGTTACTGCCCCATAACTTACATGGGGTTGACCAAACTTGCAGAACATGTTTATTTCTGCTGAAAAACACGTTTTGTCAGTTTCTGTACACTGGGGTTAAGGGCTGAGTGTGTGGGCTCTTCTGAGCCTTGCTGTTACAAGGAAATTCAGGTGTCTGAAAAAACGCGCTTATTTCGGCTGAAAAACACGTTTTGAAAAATGTGATGTTACTGCCCCATAACTTACATGGGGTTGACCAAACTTGCAGAAACATGTTTATTTCTGCTGAAAAACACGTTTTGACACTTTCTGCACACTGGGGTTAAGGGCTGAGTGTGTGGGCTCTTCTGAGCCTTGCTGTTACAAGGAGATTCAGTTGTCTGAAAAAACGCGTTTATTTCGGGCTGAAAAACACGTTTTGAAAAGTGTGATGTTACTGCCCCATAACTTACATGGGGTTGACCAAACTTGCAGAAACATGTTTATTTCTGCTGAAAAACACGTTTTGACACTTTCTGTACACTGGGGTTAAGGGCTGAGTGTGTGGGCTCTTCTGAGCCTTGCTGTTACAAGGAGATTCAGTTGTCTGAAAAAACGTGCTTATTTCGGGCTGAAAAACACGTTTTCAAAAGTGTGATGTTACTGCCCCATAACTTACATGGGGTTGACCAAACTTGCAGAAACATGTTTATTCTGCTGAAAAACACGTTTTGACACTTTCTGCACACTGGGGTTAAGGGCTGAGTGTGTGGGCTCTTCTGAGCCTTGCTGTTACAAGGAGATTCAGTTGTCTGAAAAAACGTGCTTATTTCGGGCTGAAAAACACGTTTTCAAAAGTGTGATGTTACTGCCCCATAACTTACATGGGGTTTGACCAAACTTGCAGAAACATGTTTATTTCTGCTGAAAAACACGTTTTGTCAGTTTCTGTACACTGGGTTAAGGGCTGTGTGTGGGCTCTTCTGAGCCTTGCTGTTACAAGGAAATTCAGGTGTCTGAAAAAACGCGCTTATTTCGGGCTGAAAAACACGTTTTGAAAAATGTGATGTTACTGCCCCATAACTTACATGGGGTTGACCAAACTTGCAGAAACATGTTTATTTCTGCTGAAAAACACGTTTTGACACTTTCTGCACACTGGGGTTAAGGGCTGAGTGTGTGGGCTCTTCTGAGCCTTGCTGTTACAAGGAGATTCAGTTGTCTGAAAAAACGCGCTTATTTCGGGCTGAAAAACACGTTTTGAAACGTGTGATGTTACTGCCCCATAACTTACATGGGGTTGACCAAACTTGCAGAAACATGTTTATTTCTGCTGAAAACACGTTTTGACCCTTTCTGCACACTGGGGTTAAGGCTGAGTGTGTGGGCTCTTCTGAGCCTTGCTGTTACAAGGAGATTCAGTTGTCTGAAAAAACGCGCTTATTTCGGGCTGAAAAACACGTTTTCAAAAGTGTGATGTTACTGCCCCATAACTTACATGGGGTTGACCAAACTTGCAGAAACATGTTTATTTCTGCTGAAAAACACGTTTTGACCCTTTCTGCACACTGGGGTTAAGGGCTGAGTGTGTGGGCTCTTCTGAGCCTTGCTGTTACAAGGAGATTCAGTTGTCTGAAAAAACGCGCTTATTTCGGGCTGAAAAACACGTTTTGAAAAGTGTGATGTTACTGCCCCATAACTTACATGGGGTTGACCAAACTTGCAGAAACATGTTTATTTCTGCTGAAAAACACGTTTGACACTTTCTGTACACTGGGGTTAAGGCTGAGTGTGTGGGCTCTTCTGAGCCTTGCTGTTACAAGGAGATTCAGTTGTCTGAAAAACGCGTTTATTTCGGGCTGAAAAACACGTTTTGAAAAGTGTGATGTTACTGCCCCATAACTTACATGGGGTTGACCAAACATGCAGAAACATGTTTATTTCTGCTGAAAAACACGTTTTGACACTTTCTGTACACTGGGGTTAAGGGCTGAGTGTGTGGGCTCTTCTGAGCCTTGCTGTTACAAGGAGATTCAGTTGTCTGAAAAAACGTGCTTATTTCGGGCTGGAAAAACACGTTTTCAAAAGTGTGATGTTACTGCCCCATAACTTACATGGGGTTGACCAAACTTGCAGAAACATGTTTATTTCTGCTGAAAAACACGTTTTGACACTTTCTGTACACTGGGTTAAGGGCTGAGTGTGTGGGCTCTTCTGAGCCTTGCTGTACAAGGAAATTCAGGTGTCTGAAAAAACGCGCTTATTTCGGGCTGAAAACACGTTTTGAAACGTGTGATGTTACTGGCCCCATAACTTACATGGGGTTGACCAAACTTGCAGAAACATGTTTATTTCTGCTGAAAAACACGTTTTGACCCTTTCTGCACACTGGGTTAAGGCTGAGTGTGTGGGCTCTTCTGAGCCTTGCTGTTACAAGGAGATTCAGTTGTCTGAAAAAACGTGCTTATTTCGGGCTGAAAAACACGTTTTGAAAAATGTGATGTTACTGCCCCATAACTTACATGGGGTTGACCAAACTTGCAGAAACATGTTTATTTCTGCTGAAAAACACGTTTGACACTTTCTGCACACTGGGGTTAAGGGCTGAGTGTGTGGGCTCTTCTGAGCCTTGCTGTTACAAGGAGATTCAGTTGTCTGAAAAAACGCGCTTATTTCGGGCTGAAAAACACGTTTTGAAACGTGTGATGTTACTGCCCCATAACTTACATGGGGTTGACCAAACTTGCAGAAACATGTTTATTTCTGCTGAAAAACACGTTTTGACACTTTCTGTACACTGGGGTTAAGGGCTGAGTGTGTGGGCTCTTCTGAGCCTTGCTGTTACAAGGAGATTCAGTTGTCTGAAAAAACGTGCTTATTTCGGGCTGAAAAACACGTTTTCAAAAGTGTGATGTTACTGCCCCATAACTTACATGGGGTTGACCAAACTTGCAGAAACATGTTTATTTCTGCTGAAAAACACGTTTTGACCCTTTCTGCACACTGGGGTTAAGGGCTGAGTGTGTGGGCTCTTCTGAGCCTTGCTGTTACAAGGAGATTCAGTTGTCTGAAAAAACGCGCTTATTTCGAGCTGAAAAACACATTTTGAAAAGTGTGATGTTACTGCCCCATAACTTACATGGGGTTGACCAAACTTGCAGAAACATGTTTATTTCTGCTGAAAAACACGTTTTGACACTTTCTGTACACTGGGGTTAAGGGCTGAGTGTGTGGGCTCTTCTGAGCCTTCCTGTTACAAGGAGATTCAGTTGTCTGAAAAAACGCGTTTATTTCGGGCTGAAAAACACGTTTTCAAAAGTGTGATGTTACTGCCCCATAACTTACATGGGGTTGACCAAACTTGCAGAAACATGTTTATTTCTGCTGAAAAACACGTTTTGACACTTTCTGTACACTGGGGTTAAGGGCTGAGTGTGTGGGCTCTTCTGAGCCTTGCTGTTACAAGGAAATTCAGGTGTCTGAAAAAACGCGCTTATTTCGGGCTGAAAAACACGTTTTGAAAAATGTGATGTTACTGCCCCATAACTTACATGGGGTTGACCAAACTTGCAGAAACATGTTTATTTCTGCTGAAAAACACGTTTTGACACTTTCTGCACACTGGGGTTAAGGGCTGAGTGTGTGGGCTCTTCTGAGCCTTGCTGTTACAAGGAGATTCAGTTGTCTGAAAAAACGCGCTTATTTCGGGCTGAAAAACACGTTTTGAAAAGTGTGATGTTACTGCCCCATAACTTACATGGGGTTGACCAAACTTGCAGAAACATGTTTATTTCTGCTGAAAAACACGTTTTGACACTTTCTGTACACTGGGGTTAAGGGCTGAGTGTGTGGGCTCTTCTGAGCCTTGCTGTTACAAGGAGATTCAGTTGTCTGAAAAAATGCGTTTATTTCGGGCTGAAAAACACGTTTTCAAAAGTGTGATGTTACTGCCCCATAACTTACATGGGGTTGACCAAACTTGCAGAAACATGTTTATTTCTGCTGAAAAACACGTTTTGACACTTTCTGTACACTGGGGTTAAGGGCTGAGTGTGTGGGCTCTTCTGAGCCTTGCTGTTACAAGGAGATTCAGTTGTCTGAAAAAACGTGCTTATTTCGGGCTGAAAAACACGTTTTCAAAAGTGTGATGTTACTGCCCCATAACTTACATGGGGTTGACCAAACTTGCAGAAACATGTTTATTTCTGCTGAAAAACACGTTTTGACACTTTCTGTACACTGGGGTTAAGGGCTGAGTGTGTGGGCTCTTCTAAGCCTTGCTGTTACAAGGAGATTCAGTTGTCTGAAAAAACGCGTTTATTTCGGGCTGAAAAACACGTTTTGAAAAGTGTGATGTTACTGCCCCATAACTTACATGGGGTTGACCAAACTTGCAGAAACATGTTTATTTCTGCTGAAAAACACGTTTTGACCCTTTCTGCACACTGGGGTTAAGGGCTGAGTGTGTGGGCTCTTCTGAGCCTTGCTGTTACAAGGAGATTCAGTTGTCTGAAAAAACGCGTTCATTTCGGGCTGAAAAACACGTTTTCAAAAGTGTGATGTTACTGCCCCATAACTTACATGGGGTTGACCAAACTTGCAGAAACATGTTTATTTCTGCTGAAAAACACGTTTTGACCCTTTCTGCACACTGGGGTTAAGGGCTGAGTGTGTGGGCTCTTCTGAGCCTTGCTGTTACAAGGAGATTCAGTTGTCTGAAAAAACGCGCTTATTTCGGGCTGAAAAACACGTTTTGAAAAGTGTGATGTTACTGCCCCATAACTTACATGGGGTTGACCAAACTTGCAGAAACATGTTTATTTCTGCTGAAAAACACGTTTTGACACTTTCTGTACACTGGGGTTAAGGGCTGAGTGTGTGGGCTCTTCTGAGCCTTGCTGTTACAAGGAGATTCAGTTTTCTGAAAAAACGTGCTTATTTCGGGCTGAAAAACACGTTTTCAAAAGTGTGATGTTACTGCCCCATAACTTACATGGGGTTGACCAAACTTGCAGAAACATGTTTATTTTTGCTGAAAAACACGTTTTGACCCTTTCTGCACACTGGGGTTAAGGGCTGAGTGTGTGGGCTCTTCTGAGCCTTGCTGTTACAAGGAGATTCAGTTGTCTGAAAAAACGCGCTTATTTCGGGCTGAAAAACACGTTTTGAAAAGTGTGATGTTACTGCCCCATAACTTACATGGGGTTGACCAAACTTGCAGAAACATGTTTATTTCTGCTGAAAAACACGTTTTGACACTTTCTGTACACTGGGGTTAAGGGCTGAGTGTGTGGGCTCTTCTGAGCCTTGCTGTTACAAGGAGATTCAGTTGTCTGAAAAAACGCGTTTATTTCGGGCTGAAAAACACGTTTTGAAAAGTGTGATGTTACTGCCCCATAACTTACATGGGGTTGACCAAACTTGCAGAAACATGTTTATTTCTGCTGAAAAACACGTTTTGACACTTTCTGTACACTGGGGTTAAGGGCTGAGTGTGTGGGCTCTTCTGAGCCTTGCTGTTACAAGGAGATTCAGTTGTCTGAAAAAACGTGCTTATTTCGGGCTGAAAAACACGTTTTCAAAAGTGTGATGTTACTGCCCCATAACTTACATGGGGTTGACCAAACTTGCAGAAACATGTTTATTTCTGCTGAAAAACACGTTTTGACACTTTCTGTACACTGGGGTTAAGGGCTGAGTGTGTGGGCTCTTCTGAGCCTTGCTGTTACAAGGAGATTCAGTTGTCTGAAAAAACGTGCTTATTTCGGGCTGAAAAACACGTTTTCAAAAGTGTGATGTTACTGCCCCATAACTTACATGGGGTTGACCAAACTTGCAGAAACATGTTTATTTCTGCTGAAAAACACGTTTTGACACTTTCTGTACACTGGGGTTAAGGGCTGAGTGTGTGGGCTCTTCTGAGCCTTGCTGTTACAAGGAAATTCAGGTGTCTGAAAAAACGCGCTTATTTCGGGCTGAAAAACACGTTTTGAAACGTGTGATGTTACTGCCCCATAACTTACATGGGGTTGACCAAACTTGCAGAAACATGTTTATTTCTGCTGAAAAACACGTTTTGACCCTTTCTGCACACTGGGGTTAAGGGCTGAGTGTGTGGGCTCTTCTGAGCCTTGCTGTTACAAGGAGATTCAGTTGTCTGAAAAAACGTGCTTATTTCGGGCTGAAAAACACGTTTTGAAAAGTGTGATGTTACTGCCCCATAACTTACATGGGATTGACCAAACTTGCAGAAACATGTTTATTTCTGCTGAAAAACACGTTTTGACACTTTCTGTACACTGGGGTTAAGGGCTGAGTGTGTGGGCTCTTCTGAGCCTTGCTGTTACAAGGAGATTCAGTTGTCTGAAAAAACGTGCTTATTTCGGGCTGAAAAACACGTTTTCAAAAGTGTGATGTTACTGCCCCATAACTTACATGGGGTTGACCAAACTTGCAGAAACATGTTTATTTCTGCTGAAAAACACGTTTTGTCACTTTCTGTACACTGGGGTTAAGGGCTGAGTGTGTGGGCTCTTCTGAGGCTTGCTGTTACAAGGAAATTCAGGTGTCTGAAAAAACGCGCTTATTTCGGGCTGAAAAACACGTTTTGAAAAATGTGATGTTACTGCCCCATAACTTACATGGGGTTGACCAAACTTGCAGAAACATGTTTATTTCTGCTGAAAAACACGTTTTGACACTTTCTGCACACTGGGGTTAAGGGCTGAGTGTGTGGGCTCTTCTGAGCCTTGCTGTTACAAGGAGATTCAGTTGTCTGAAAAAACGCGCTTATTTCGGGCTGAAAAACACGTTTTGAAACGTGTGATGTTACTGCCCCATAACTTACATGGGGTTGACCAAACTTGCAGAAACATGTTTATTTCTGCTGAAAAACACGTTTTGAAACTTTCTGTACACTGGGGTTAAGGGCTGAGTGTGTGGGCTCTTCTGAGCCTTGCTGTTACAAGGAGATTCAGTTGTCTGAAAAAACGTGCTTATTTCGGGCTGAAAAACACGTTTTCAAAAGTGTGATGTTACTGCCCCATAACTTACATGGGGTTGACCAAACTTGCAGAAACATGTTTATTTCTGCTGAAAAACACGTTTTGACCCTTTCTGCACACTGGGGTTAAGGGCTGAGTGTGTGGGCTCTTCTGAGCCTTGCTGTTACAAGGAGATTCAGTTGTCTGAAAAAACGCGCTTATTTCGAGCTGAAAAACACATTTTGAAAAGTGTGATGTTACTGCCCCATAACTTACATGGGGTTGACCAAACTTGCAGAAACATGTTTATTTCTGCTGAAAAACACGTTTTGACACTTTCTGTACACTGGGGTTAAGGGCTGAGTGTGTGGGCTCTTCTGAGCCTTCCTGTTACAAGGAGATTCAGTTGTCTGAAAAAACGCGTTTATTTCGGGCTGAAAAACACGTTTTGAAAAGTGTGATGTTACTGCCCCATAACTTACATGGGGTTGACCAAACTTGCAGAAACATGTTTATTTCTGCTGAAAAACACGTTTTGACACTTTCTGTACACTGGGGTTAAGGGCTGAGTGTGTGGGCTCTTCTGAGCCTTGCTGTTACAAGGAAATTCAGGTGTCTGAAAAAACGCGCTTATTTCGGGCTGAAAAACACGTTTTGAAAAATGTGATGTTACTGCCCCATAACTTACATGGGGTTGACCAAACTTGCAGAAACATGTTTATTTCTGCTGAAAAACACGTTTTGACACTTTCTGCACACTGGGGTTAAGGGCTGAGTGTGTGGGCTCTTCTGAGCCTTGCTGTTACAAGGAGATTCAGTTGTCTGAAAAAACGCGCTTATTTCGGGCTGAAAAACACGTTTTGAAAAGTGTGATGTTACTGCCCCATAACTTACATGGGGTTGACCAAACTTGCAGAAACATGTTTATTTCTGCTGAAAAACACGTTTTGACACTTTCTGTACACTGGGGTTAAGGGCTGAGTGTGTGGGCTCTTCTGAGCCTTGCTGTTACAAGGAGATTCAGTTGTCTGAAAAAACGCGTTTATTTCGGGCTGAAAAACACGTTTTCAAAAGTGTGATGTTACTGCCCCATAACTTACATGGGGTTGACCAAACTTGCAGAAACATGTTTATTTCTGCTGAAAAACACGTTTTGACACTTTCTGTACACTGGGGTTAAGGGCTGAGTGTGTGGGCTCTTCTGAGCCTTGCTGTTACAAGGAGATTCAGTTGTCTGAAAAAACGTGCTTATTTCGGGCTGAAAAACACGTTTTCAAAAGTGTGATGTTACTGCCCCATAACTTACATGGGGTTGACAAAACTTGCAGAAACATGTTTATTTCTGCTGAAAAACACGTTTTGACACTTTCTGTACACTGGGGTTAAGGGCTGAGTGTGTGGGCTCTTCTAAGCCTTGCTGTTACAAGGAGATTCAGTTGTCTGAAAAAACGCGTTTATTTCGGGCTGAAAAACACGTTTTGAAAAGTGTGATGTTACTGCCCCATAACTTACATGGGGTTGACCAAACTTGCAGAAACATGTTTATTTCTGCTGAAAAACACGTTTTGACCCTTTCTGCACACTGGGGTTAAGGGCTGAGTGTGTGGGCTCTTCTGAGCCTTGCTGTTACAAGGAGATTCAGTTGTCTGAAAAAACGCGTTTATTTCGGGCTGAAAAACACGTTTTCAAAAGTGTGATGTTACTGCCCCATAACTTACATGGGGTTGACCAAACTTGCAGAAACATGTTTATTTCTGCTGAAAAACACGTTTTGACACTTTCTGTACACTGGGGTTAAGGGCTGAGTGTGTGGGCTCTTCTGAGCCTTGCTGTTACAAGGAGATTCAGTTGTCTGAAAAAATGCGCTTATTTCGAGCTGAAAAACACATTTTGAAAAGTGTGATGTTACTGCCCCATAACTTACATGGGGTTGACCAAACTTGCAGAAACATGTTTATTTCTGCTGAAAAACACGTTTTGACACTTTCTGCACACTGGGGTTAAGGGCTGAGTGTGTGGGCTCTTCTGAGCCTTGCTGTTACAAGGAGATTCAGTTGTCTGAAAAAACGCGCTTATTTCGGGCTGAAAAACACGTTTTGAAAAGTGTGATGTTAATGCCCCATAACTTACATGGGGTTGACCAAACTTGCAGAAACATGTTTATTTCTGCTGAAAAACACGTTTTGACACTTTCTGTACACAGGGGTTAAGGGCTGAGTGTGTAGGCTCTTCTGAGCCTTGCTGTTACAAGGAGATGCAGTTGTCTGAAAAAACGCGTTTATTATGGGCTGAAAAACACGTTTCCAAAAGTGTGATGTTACTGCCCCATAACTTACATGGGGTTGACCAAACTTGCAGAAACATGTTTATTTCTGCTGAAAAACACGTTTTGACACTTTCTGTACACTGGGGTTAAGGGCTGAGTGTGTGGGCTCTTCTAAGCCTTGCTGTTACAAGGAGATTCAGTTGTCTGAAAAAACGCGTTTATTTCGGGCTGAAAAACACGTTTTGAAAAGTGTGATGTTACTGCCCCATAACTTACATGGGGTTGACCAAACTTGCAGAAACATGTTTATTTCTGCTGAAAAACACGTTTTGACACTTTCTGTACACTGGGGTTAAGGGCTGAGTGTGTGGGCTCTTCTGAGCCTTGCTGTTACAAGGAGATTCAGTTGTCTGAAAAAACGCGTTTATTTCGGGCTGAAAAACACGTTTTCAAAAGTGTGATGTTACTGCCCCATAACTTACATGGGGTTGACCAAACTTGCAGAAACATGTTTATTTCTGCTGAAAAACACGTTTTGACACTTTCTGTACACTGGGGTTAAGGGCTGAGTGTGTGGGCTCTTCTGAGCCTTGCTGTTACAAGGAGATTCAGTTGTCTGAAAAAACGTGCTTATTTCGGGCTGAAAAACACGTTTTCAAAAGTGTGATGTTACTGCCCCATAACTTACATGGGGTTGACCAAACTTGCAGAAACATGTTTATTTCTGCTGAAAAACACGTTTTGACACTTTCTGTACACTGGGGTTAAGGGCTGAGTGTGTGGGCTCTTCTAAGCCTTGCTTTTACAAGGAGATTCAGTTGTCTGAAAAAACGCGTTTATTTCGGGCTGAAAAACACGTTTTGAAAAGTGTGATGTTACTGCCCCATAACTTACATGGGGTTGACCAAACTTGCAGAAACATGTTTATTTCTGCTGAAAAACACGTTTTGACCCTTTCTGCACACTGGGGTTAAGGGCTGAGTGTGTGGGCTCTTCTGAGCCTTGCTGTTACAAGGAGATTCAGTTGTCTGAAAAAACGCGTTTATTTCGGGCTGAAAAACACGTTTTCAAAAGTGTGATGTTACTGCCCCATAACTTACATGGGGTTGACCAAACTTGCAGAAACATGTT
Organism: Lepisosteus oculatus; assembly: GCF_040954835.1. Taxonomy (NCBI): domain Eukaryota; kingdom Metazoa; phylum Chordata; class Actinopteri; order Semionotiformes; family Lepisosteidae; genus Lepisosteus; species Lepisosteus oculatus. The sequence goes on from NW_027167876.1 coordinate 23,969, forward strand.
TATTTCTGCTGAAAAACACGTTTTGACACTTTCTGTACACTGGGGTTAAGGGCTGAGTGTGTGGGCTCTTCTGAGCCTTGCTGTTACAAGGAGATTCAGTTGTCTGAAAAAACGCGCTTATTTCGAGCTGAAAAACACATTTTGAAAAGTGTGATGTTACTGCCCCATAACTTACATGGGGTTGACCAAACTTGCAGAAACATGTTTATTTCTGCTGAAAAACACGTTTTGACACTTTCTGCACACTGGGGTTAAGGGCTGAGTGTGTGGGCTCTTCTGAGCCTTGCTGTTACAAGGAGATTCAGTTGTCTGAAAAAACGCGCTTATTTCGGGCTGAAAAATACGTTTTGAAAAGTGTGATGTTAATGCCCCATAACTTACATGGGGTTGACCAAACTTGCAGAAACATGTTTATTTCTGCTGAAAAACACATTTTGACACTTTCTGTACACAGGGGTTAAGGGCTGAGTGTGTGGGCTCTTCTGAGCCTTGCTGTTACAAGGAGATGCAGTTGTCTGAAAAAACGCGTTTATTATGGGCTGAAAAACACGTTTCCAAAAGTGTGATGTTACTGCCCCATAACTTACATGGGGTTGACCAAACTTGCAGAAACATGTTTATTTCTGCTGAAAAACACGTTTTGACACTTTCTGTACACTGGGGTTAAGGGCTGAGTGTGTGGGCTCTTCTAAGCCTTGCTGTTACAAGGAGATTCAGTTGTCTGAAAAAACGCGTTTATTTCGGGCTGAAAAACACGTTTTGAAAAGTGTGATGTTACTGCCCCATAACTTACATGGGGTTGACCAAACTTGCAGAAACATGTTTATTTCTGCTGAAAAACACGTTTTGACACTTTCTGTACACTGGGGTTAAGGGCTGAGTGTGTGGGCTCTTCTGAGCCTTGCTGTTACAAGGAGATTCAGTTGTCTGAAAAAACGCTTTTATTTCGGGCTGAAAAACACGTTTTCAAAAGTGTGATGTTACTGCCCCATAACTTACATGGGGTTGACCAAACTTGCAGAAACATGTTTATTTCTGCTGAAAAACACGTATTGACACTTTCTGTACACTGGGGTTAAGGGCTGAGTGTGTGGGCTCTTCTGAGCCTTGCTGTTACAAGGAGATTCAGTTGTCTGAAAAAACGTGCTTATTTCGGGCTGAAAAACACGTTTTCAAAAGTGTGATGTTACTGCCCCATAACTTACATGGGGTTGACCAAACTTGCAGAAACATGTTTATTTCTGCTGAAAAACACGTTTTGACACTTTCTGTACACTGGGGTTAAGGGCTGAGTGTGTGGGCTCTTCTGAGCCTTGCTGTTACAAGGAGATTCAGTTGTCTGAAAAAACGCTTTTATTTCGGGCTGAAAAACACGTTTTCAAAAGTGTGATGTTACTGCCCCATAACTTACATGGGGTTGACCAAACTTGCAGAAACATGTTTATTTCTGCTGAAAAACACGTATTGACACTTTCTGTACACTGGGGTTAAGGGCTGAGTGTGTGGGCTCTTCTGAGCCTTGCTGTTACAAGGAGATTCAGTTGTCTGAAAAAACGTGCTTATTTCGGGCTGAAAAACACGTTTTCAAAAGTGTGATGTTACTGCCCCATAACTTACATGGGGTTGACCAAACTTGCAGAAACATGTTTATTTCTGCTGAAAAACACGTTTTGACCCTTTCTGCACACTGGGGTTAAGGGCTGAGTGTGTGGGCTCTTCTGAGCCTTGCTGTTACAAGGAGATTCAGTTGTCTGAAAAAACGCGCTTATTTCGGGCTGAAAAACACGTTTTGAAAAGTGTGATGTTACTGCCCCATAACTTACATGGGGTTGACCAAACTTGCAGAAACATGTTTATTTCTGCTGAAAAACACGTTTTGACACTTTCTGTACACTGGGGTTAAGGGCTGAGTGTGTGGGCTCTTCTGAGCCTTCCTGTTACAAGGAGATTCAGTTGTCTGAAAAAACGCGTTTATTTCGGGCTGAAAAACACGTTTTCAAAAGTGTGATGTTACTGCCCAATAACTTACATGGGGTTGACCAAACTTGCAGAAACATGTTTATTTCTGCTGAAAAACACGTTTTGACACTTTCTGTACACTGGGGTTAAGGGCTGAGTGTGTGGGCTCTTCTGAGCCTTGCTGTTACAAGGAAATTCAGGTGTCTGAAAAAACGCGCTTATTTCGGGCTGAAAAACACGTTTTGAAAAATGTGATGTTACTGCCCCATAACTTACATGGGGTTGACCAAACTTGCAGAAACATGTTTATTTCTGCTGAAAAACCCGTTTTGACACTTTCTGCACACTGGGGTTAAGGGCTGAGTGTGTGGGCTCTTCTGAGCCTTGCTGTTACAAGGAGATTCAGTTGTCTGAAAAAACGTGCTTATTTCGGGCTGAAAAACACGTTTTCAAAAGTGTGATGTTACTGCCCCATAACTTACATGGGGTTGACCAAACTTGCAGAAACATGTTTATTTCTGCTGAAAAACACGTTTTGACACTTTCTGTACACTGGGGTTAAGGGCTGAGTGTGTGGGCTCTTCTAAGCCTTGCTGTTACAAGGAGATTCAGTTGTCTGAAAAAACGTGCGTATTTCGGGCTGAAAAACACGTTTTGAAAAGTGTGATGTTACTGCCCCATATCTTACATGGGGTTGACCAAACTTGCAGAAACATGTTTATTTCTGCTGAAAAACACGTTTTGACACTTTCTGTACACTGGGGTTAAGGGCTGAGTTTGTGGGCTCTTCTGAGCCTTGCTGTTACAAGTAGATTCAGTTGTCTGAAAAAACGCGTTTATTTCGGGCTGAAAAACACGTTTTCAAAAGTGTGATGTTACTGCCCCATAACTTACATGGGGTTGACCAAACTTGCAGAAACATGTTTATTTCTGCTGAAAAACACGTTTTGACACTTTCTGCACACTGCGGTTAAGGGCTGAGTGTGTGGGCTCTTCTGAGCCTTGCTGTTACAAGGAGATTCAGTTGTCTGAAAAAACGCGCTTATTTCGGGCTGAAAAACACGTTTTGAAACGTGTGATGTTACTGCCCCATAACTTACATGGGGTTGACCAAACTTGCAGAAACATGTTTATTTCTGCTGAAAAACACGTTTTGACACTTTCTGCACACTGGGGTTAAGGGCTGAGTGTGTGGGCTCTTCTGAGCCTTGCTGTTACAAGGAGATTCAGTTGTCTGAAAAAATGCGCTTATTTCGGGCTGAAAAACACGTTTTGAAACGTGTGATGTTACTGCCCCATAACTTACATGGGGTTGACCAAACTTGCAGAAACATGTTTATTTCTGCTGAAAAACACGTTTTGACACTTTCTGTACACTGGGGTTAAGGGCTGAGTGTGTGGGCTCTTCTGAGCCTTGCTGTTACAAGGAGATTCAGTTGTCTGAAAAAACGCGCTTATTTCGGGCTGAAAAACACGTTTTGAAACGTGTGATGTTACTGCCCCATAACTTACATGGGGTTGACCAAACTTGCAGAAACATGTTTATTTCTGCTGAAAAACACGTTTTGACCCTTTCTGCACACTGGGGTTAAGGGCTGAGTGTGTGGGCTCTTCTGAGCCTTGCTGTTACAAGGAGATTCAGTTGTCTGAAAAAACGCGTTTATTTCGGGCTGAAAAACACGTTTTCAAAAGTGTGATGTTACTGCCCCATAACTTACATGGGGTTGACCAAACTTGCAGAAACATGTTTATTTCTGCTGAAAAACACGTTTTGACCCTTTCTGCACACTGGGGTTAAGGGCTGAGTGTGTGGGCTCTTCTGAGCCTTGCTGTTACAAGGAGATTCAGTTGTCTGAAAAAACGCGCTTATTTCGGGCTGAAAAACACGTTTTCAAAAGTGTGATGTTACTGCCCCATAACTTACATGGGGTTGACCAAACTTGCAGAAACATGTTTATTTCTGCTGAAAAACACGTTTTGACCCTTTCTGCACACTGGGGTTAAGGGCTGAGTGTGTGGGCTCTTCTGAGCCTTGCTGTTACAAGGAGATTCAGTTGTCTGAAAAAACGCGCTTATTTCGGGCTGAAAAACACGTTTTGAAAAGTGTGATGTTACTGCCCCATAACTTACATGGGGTTGACCAAACTTGCAGAAACATGTTTATTTCTGCTGAAAAACACGTTTTGACACTTTCTGTACACTGGGGTTAAGGGCTGAGTGTGTGGGCTCTTCTGAGCCTTGCTGTTACAAGGAGATTCAGTTGTCTGAAAAAACGCGTTTATTTCGGGCTGAAAAACACGTTTTGAAAAGTGTGATGTTACTGCCCCATAACTTACATGGGGTTGACCAAACTTGCAGAAACATGTTTATTTCTGCTGAAAAACACGTTTTGACACTTTCTGTACACTGGGGTTAAGGGCTGAGTGTGTGGGCTCTTCTGAGCCTTGCTGTTACAAGGAGATTCAGTTGTCTGAAAAAACGTGCTTATTTCGGGCTGAAAAACACGTTTTCAAAAGTGTGATGTTACTGCCCCATAACTTACATGGGGTTGACCAAACTTGCAGAAACATGTTTATTTCTGCTGAAAAACACATTTTGTCAGTTTCTGTACACTGGGGTTAAGGGCTGAGTGTGTGGGCTCTTCTGAGCCTTGCTGTTACAAGGAAATTCAGGTGTCTGAAAAAACGCGCTTATTTCGGGCTGAAAAACACGTTTTGAAAAATGTGATGTTACTGCCCCATAACTTACATGGGGTTGACCAAACTTGCAGAAACATGTTCATTTCTGCTGAAAAACACGTTTTGACACTTTCTGCACACTGGGGTTAAGGGCTGAGTGTGTGGGCTCTTCTGAGCCTTGCTGTTACAAGGAGATTCAGTTGTCTGAAAAAACGCGCTTATTTCGGGCTGAAAAACACGTTTTGAAACGTGTGATGTTACTGCCCCATAACTTACATGGGGTTGACCAAACTTGCAGAAACATGTTTATTTCTGCTGAAAAACACGTTTTGACACTTTCTGTACACTGGGGTTAAGGGCTGAGTGTGTGGGCTCTTCTGAGCCTTGCTGTTACAAGGAGATTCAGTTGTCTGAAAAAACGTGCTTATTTCGGGCTGAAAAACACGTTTTCAAAAGTGTGATGTTACTGCCCCATAACTTACATGGGGTTGACCAAACTTGCAGAAACATGTTTATTTCTGCTGAAAAACACGTTTTGACCCTTTCTGCACACTGGGGTTAAGGGCTGAGTGTGTGGGCTCTTCTGAGCCTTGCTGTTACAAGGAGATTCAGTTGTCTGAAAAAACGCGCTTATTTCGGGCTGAAAAACACGTTTTGAAAAGTGTGATGTTACTGCCCCATAACTTACATGGGGTTGACCAAACTTGCAGAAACATGTTTATTTCTGCTGAAAAACACGTTTTGACACTTTCTGTACACTGGGGTTAAGGGCTGAGTGTGTGGGCTCTTCTGAGCCTTCCTGTTACAAGGAGATTCAGTTGTCTGAAAAAACGCGTTTATTTCGGGCTGAAAAACACGTTTTCAAAAGTGTGATGTTACTGCCCAATAACTTACATGGGGTTGACCAAACTTGCAGAAACATGTTTATTTCTGCTGAAAAACACGTTTTGACACTTTCTGTACACTGGGGTTAAGGGCTGAGTGTGTGGGCTCTTCTGAGCCTTGCTGTTACAAGGAAATTCAGGTGTCTGAAAAAACGCGCTTATTTCGGGCTGAAAAACACGTTTTGAAAAATGTGATGTTACTGCCCCATAACTTACATGGGGTTGACCAAACTTGCAGAAACATGTTTATTTCTGCTGAAAAACCCGTTTTGACACTTTCTGCACACTGGGGTTAAGGGCTGAGTGTGTGGGCTCTTCTAAGCCTTGCTGTTACAAGGAGATTCAGTTGTCTGAAAAAACGTGCGTATTTCGGGCTGAAAAACACGTTTTGAAAAGTGTGATGTTACTGCCCCATATCTTACATGGGGTTGACCAAACTTGCAGAAACATGTTTATTTCTGCTGAAAAACACGTTTTGACACTTTCTGTACACTGGGGTTAAGGGCTGAGTTTGTGGGCTCTTCTGAGCCTTGCTGTTACAAGTAGATTCAGTTGTCTGAAAAAACGCGTTTATTTCGGGCTGAAAAACACGTTTTCAAAAGTGTGATGTTACTGCCCCATAACTTACATGGGGTTGACCAAACTTGCAGAAACATGTTTATTTCTGCTGAAAAACACGTTTTGACACTTTCTGCACACTGCGGTTAAGGGCTGAGTGTGTGGGCTCTTCTGAGCCTTGCTGTTACAAGGAGATTCAGTTGTCTGAAAAAACGCGCTTATTTCGGGCTGAAAAACACGTTTTGAAACGTGTGATGTTACTGCCCCATAACTTACATGGGGTTGACCAAACTTGCAGAAACATGTTTATTTCTGCTGAAAAACACGTTTTGACACTTTCTGCACACTGGGGTTAAGGGCTGAGTGTGTGGGCTCTTCTGAGCCTTGAAGTTACAAGGAGATTCAGTTGTCTGAAAAAACGCGCTTATTTCGGGCTGAAAAACACGTTTTGAAACGTGTGATGTTACTGCCCCATAACTTACATGGGGTTGACCAAACTTGCAGAAACATGTTTATTTCTGCTGAAAAACACGTTTTGACACTTTCTGTACACTGGGGTTAAGGGCTGAGTGTGTGGGCTCTTCTGAGCCTTGCTGTTACAAGGAGATTCAGTTGTCTGAAAAAACGTGCTTATTTCGGGCTGAAAAACACGTTTTCAAAAGTGTGATGTTACTGCCCCATAACTTACATGGGGTTGACCAAACTTGCATAAACATGTTTATTTCTGCTGAAAAACACGTTTTGACCCTTTCTGCACACTGGGGTTAAGGGCTGAGTGTGTGGGCTCTTCTGAGCCTTGCTGTTACAAGGAAATTCAGGTGTCTGAAAAAACGCGCTTATTTCGGGCTGAAAAACACGTTTTGAAAAATGTGATGTTACTGCCCCATAACTTACATGGGGTTGACCAAACTTGCAGAAACATGTTTATTTCTGCTGAAAAACACGTTTTGACACTTTCTGCACACTGGGGTTAAGGGCTGAGTGTGTGGGCTCTTCTGAGCCTTGCTGTTACAAGGAGATTCAGTTGTCTGAAAAAACGCGCTTATTTCGGGCTGAAAAACACGTTTTGAAAAGTGTGATGTTACTGCCCCATAACTTACATGGGGTTGACCAAACTTGCAGAAACATGTTTATTTCTGCTGAAAAACACGTTTTGACACTTTCTGTACACTGGGGTTAAGGGCTGAGTGTGTGGGCTCTTCTGAGCCTTGCTGTTACAAGGAGATTCAGTTGTCTGAAAAAACGCGTTTATTTCGGGCTGAAAAACACGTTTTCAAAAGTGTGATGTTACTGCCCCATAACTTACATGGGGTTGACCAAACTTGCAGAAACATGTTTATTTCTGCTGAAAAACACGTTTTGACACTTTCTGTACACTGGGGTTAAGGGCTGAGTGTGTGGGCTCTTCTGAGCCTTGCTGTTACAAGGAGATTCAGTTGTCTGAAAAAACGTGCTTATTTCGAACTGAAAAACACGTTTTCAAAAGTGTGATGTTACTGCCCCATAACTTACATGGGGTTGACCAAACTTGCAGAAACATGTTTATTTCTGCTGAAAAACACGTTTTGACACTTTCTGTACACTGGGGTTAAGGGCTGAGTGTGTGGGCTCTTCTAAGCCTTGCTGTTACAAGGAGATTCAGTTGTCTGAAAAAACGCGTTTATTTCGGGCTGAAAAACACGTTTTGAAAAGTGTGATGTTACTGCCCCATAACTTACATGGGGTTGACCAAACTTGCAGAAACATGTTTATTTCTGCTGAAAAACACGTTTTGACCCTTTCTGCACACTGGGGTTAAGGGCTGAGTGTGTGGGCTCTTCTGAGCCTTGCTGTTACAAGGAGATTCAGTTGTCTGAAAAAACGCGTTTATTTCGGGCTGAAAAACACGTTTTCAAAAGTGTGATGTTACTGCCCCATAACTTACATGGGGTTGACCAAACTTGCAGAAACATGTTTATTTCTGCTGAAAAACACGTTTTGACACTTTCTGTACACTGGGGTAAAGGGCTGAGTGTGTGGGCTCTTCTGAGCCTTGCTGTTACAAGGAGATTCAGTTGTCTGAAAAAACGCGCTTATTTCGAGCTGAAAAACACATTTTGAAAAGTGTGATGTTACTGCCCCATAACTTACATGGGGTTGACCAAACTTGCAGAAACATGTTTATTTCTGCTGAAAAACACGTTTTGACACTTTCTGCACACTGGGGTTAAGGGCTGAGTGTGTGGGCTCTTCTGAGCCTTGCTGTTACAAGGAGATTCAGTTGTCTGAAAAAACGCGCTTATTTCGGGCTGAAAAACACGTTTTGAAAAGTGTGATGTTAATGCCCCATAACTTACATGGGGTTGACCAAACTTGCAGAAACATGTTTATTTCTGCTGAAAAACACGTTTTGACACTTTCTGTACACAGGGGTTAAGGGCTGAGTGTGTGGGCTCTTCTGAGCCTTGCTGTTACAAGGAGATGCAGTTGTCTGAAAAAACGCGTTTATTATGGGCTGAAAAACACGTTTTGAAAAGTGTGATGTTACTGCCCCATAACTTACATGGGGTTGACCAAACTTGCAGAAACATGTTTATTTCTGCTGAAAAACACGTTTTGACACTTTCTGTACACTGGGGTTAAGGGCTGAGTGTGTGGGCTCTTCTGAGCCTTGCTGTTACAAGGAGATTCAGTTGTCTGAAAAAACGCGTTTATTTCGGGCTGAAAAACACGTTTTCAAAAGTGTGATGTTACTGCCCCATAACTTACATGGGGTTGACCAAACTTGCAGAAACATGTTTATTTCTGCTGAAAAACACGTTTTGACACTTTCTGTACACTGGGGTTAAGGGCTGAGTGTGTGGGCTCTTCTGAGCCTTGCTGTTACAAGGAGATTCAGTTGTCTGAAAAAACGTGCTTATTTCGGGCTGAAAAACACGTTTTCAAAAGTGTGATGTTACTGCCCCATAACTTACATGGGGTTGACCAAACTTGCAGAAACATGTTTATTTCTGCTGAAAAACACGTTTTGACACTTTCTGTACACTGGGGTTAAGGGCTGAGTGTGTGGGCTCTTCTAAGCCTTGCTTTTACAAGGAGATTCAGTTGTCTGAAAAAACACGTTTATTTCGGGCTGAAAAACACGTTTTGAAAAGTGTGATGTTACTGCCCCATAACTTACATGGGGTTGACCAAACTTGCAGAAACATGTTTATTTCTGCTGAAAAACACGTTTTGACCCTTTCTGCACACTGGGGTTAAGGGCTGAGTGTGTGGGCTCTTCTGAGCCTTGCTGTTACAAGGAGATTCAGTTGTCTGAAAAAACGCGTTTATTTCGGGCTGAAAAACACGTTTTCAAAAGTGTGATGTTACTGCCCCATAACTTACATGGGGTTGACCAAACTTGCAGAAACATGTTTATTTCTGCTGAAAAACACGTTTTGACACTTTCTGTACACTGGGGTTAAGGGCTGAGTGTGTGGGCTCTTCTGAGCCTTGCTGTTACAAGGAGATTCAGTTGTCTGAAAAAACGCGCTTATTTCGAGCTGAAAAACACATTTTGAAAAGTGTGATGTTACTGCCCCATAACTTACATGGGGTTGACCAAACTTGCAGAAACATGTTTATTTCTGCTGAAAAACACGTTTTGACACTTTCTGCACACTGGGGTTAAGGGCTGAGTGTGTGGGCTCTTCTGAGCCTTGCTGTTACAAGGAGATTCAGTTGTCTGAAAAAACGCGCTTATTTCGGGCTGAAAAACACGTTTTGAAAAGTGTGATGTTAATGCCCCATAACTTACATGGGGTTGACCAAACTTGCAGAAACATGTTTATTTCTGCTGAAAAACACGTTTTGACACTTTCTGTACACAGGGGTTAAGGGCTGAGTGTGTGGGCTCTTCTGAGCCTTGCTGTTACAAGGAGATGCAGTTGTCTGAAAAAACGCGTTTATTATGGGCTGAAAAACACGTTTCCAAAAGTGTGATGTTACTGCCCCATAACTTACATGGGGTTGACCAAACTTGCAGAAACATGTTTATTTCTGCTGAAAAACACGTTTTGACACTTTCTGTACACTGGGGTTAAGGGCTGAGTGTGTGGGCTCTTCTAAGCCTTGCTGTTACAAGGAGATTCAGTTGTCTGAAAAAACGCGTTTATTTCGGGCTGAAAAACACGTTTTGAAAAGTGTGATGTTACTGCCCCATAACTTACATGGGGTTGACCAAACTTGCAGAAACATGTTTATTTCTGCTGAAAAACACGTTTTGACACTTTCTGTACACTGGGGTTAAGGGCTGAGTGTGTGGGCTCTTCTGAGCCTTGCTGTTACAAGGAGATTCAGTTGTCTGAAAAAACGCTTTTATTTCGGGCTGAAAAACACGTTTTCAAAAGTGTGATGTTACTGCCCCATAACTTACATGGGGTTGACCAAACTTGCAGAAACATGTTTATTTCTGCTGAAAAACACGTTTTGACACTTTCTGTACACTGGGGTTAAGGGCTGAGTGTGTGGGCTCTTCTGAGCCTTGCTGTTACAAGGAGATTCAGTTGTCTGAAAAAACGTGCTTATTTCGGGCTGAAAAACACGTTTTCAAAAGTGTGATGTTACTGCCCCATAACTTACATGGGGTTGACCAAACTTGCAGAAACATGTTTATTTCTGCTGAAAAACACGTTTTGACCCTTTCTGCACACTGGGGTTAAGGGCTGAGTGTGTGGGCTCTTCTGAGCCTTGCTGTTACAAGGAGATTCAGTTGTCTGAAAAAACGCGCTTATTTCGGGCTGAAAAACACGTTTTGAAAAGTGTGATGTTACTGCCCCATAACTTACATGGGGTTGACCAAACTTGCAGAAACATGTTTATTTCTGCTGAAAAACACGTTTTGACACTTTCTGTACACTGGGGTTAAGGGCTGAGTGTGTGGGCTCTTCTGAGCCTTCCTGTTACAAGGAGATTCAGTTGTCTGAAAAAACGCGTTTATTTCGGGCTGAAAAACACGTTTTCAAAAGTGTGATGTTACTGCCCAATAACTTACATGGGGTTGACCAAACTTGCAGAAACATGTTTATTTCTGCTGAAAAACACGTTTTGACACTTTCTGTACACTGGGGTTAAGGGCTGAGTGTGTGGGCTCTTCTGAGCCTTGCTGTTACAAGGAAATTCAGGTGTCTGAAAAAACGCGCTTATGTCGGGCTGAAAAACACGTTTTGAAAAATGTGATGTTACTGCCCCATAACTTACATGGGGTTGACCAAACTTGCAGAAACATGTTTATTTCTGCTGAAAAACCCGTTTTGACACTTTCTGCACACTGGGGTTAAGGGCTGAGTGTGTGGGCTCTTCTGAGCCTTGCTGTTACAAGGAGATTCAGTTGTCTGAAAAAACGTGCTTATTTCGGGCTGAAAAACACGTTTTCAAAAGTGTGATGTTACTGCCCCATAACTTACATGGGGTTGACCAAACTTGCAGAAACATGTTTATTTCTGCTGAAAAACACGTTTTGACACTTTCTGTACACTGGGGTTAAGGGCTGAGTGTGTGGGCTCTTCTAAGCCTTGCTGTTACAAGGAGATTCAGTTGTCTGAAAAAACGTGCGTATTTCGGGCTGAAAAACACGTTTTGAAAAGTGTGATGTTACTGCCCCATATCTTACATGGGGTTGACCAAACTTGCAGAAACATGTTTATTTCTGCTGAAAAACACGTTTTGACACTTTCTGTACACTGGGGTTAAGGGCTGAGTTTGTGGGCTCTTCTGAGCCTTGCTGTTACAAGTAGATTCAGTTGTCTGAAAAAATGCGTTTATTTCGGGCTGAAAAACACGTTTTCAAAAGTGTGATGTTACTGCCCCATAACTTACATGGGGTTGACCAAACTTGCAGAAACATGTTTATTTCTGCTGAAAAACACGTTTTGACACTTTCTGCACACTGCGGTTAAGGGCTGAGTGTGTGGGCTCTTCTGAGCCTTGTTGTTACAAGGAGATTCAGTTGTCTGAAAAAACGCGCTTATTTCGGGCTGAAAAACACGTTTTGAAACGTGTGATGTTACTGCCCCATAACTTACATGGGGTTGACCAAACTTGCAGAAACATGTTTATTTCTGCTGAAAAACACGTTTTGACACTTTCTGCACACTGGGGTTAAGGGCTGAGTGTGTGGGCTCTTCTGAGCCTTGCTGTTACAAGGAGATTCAGTTTTCTGAAAAAACGCGTTTATTATGGGCTGAAAAACACGTTTCCAAAAGTGTGATGTTACTGCCCCATAACTTACATGGGGTTGACCAAACTTGCAGAAACATGTTTATTTCTGCTGAAAAACACATTTTGACACTTTCTGTACACTGGGGTTAAGGGCTGAGTGTGTGGGCTCTTCTAAGCCTTGCTGTTACAAGGAGATTCAGTTAACTGAAAAAACGCGTTTATTTCGGGCTGAAAAACACGTTTTGAAAAGTGTGATGTTACTGCCCCATAACTTACATGGGGTTGACCAAACTTGCAGAAACATGTTTATTTCTGCTGAAAAACACGTTTTGACACTTTCTGTACACTGGGGTTAAGGGCTGAGTGTGTGGGCTCTTCTGAGCCTTGCTGTTACAAGGAGATTCAGTTGTCTGAAAAAACGCGTTTATTTCGGGCTGAAAAACACGTTTTCAAAAGTGTGATGTTACTGCCCCATAACTTACATGGGGTTGACCAAACTTGCAGAAAAATGTTTATTTCTGCTGAAAAACACGTTTTGACACTTTCTGTACACTGGGGTTAAGGGCTGAGTGTGTGGGCTGTTCTGAGCCTTGCTGTTACAAGGAGATTCAGTTGTCTGAAAAAACGTGCTTATTTCGGGCTGAAAAACACGTTTTCAAAAGTGTGATGTTACTGCCCCATAACTTACATGGGGTTGACCAAACTTGTAGAAACATGTTTATTTCTGCTGAAAAACACGTTTTGACACTTTCTGCACACTGGGGTTAAGGGCTGAGTGTGTGGGCTCTTCTAAGCCTTGCTGTTACAAGGAGATTCAGTTAACTGAAAAAACGCGTTTATTTCGGGCTGAAAAACACGTTTTGAAAAGTGTGATGTTACTGCCCCATAACTTACATGGGGTTGACCAAACTTGCAGAAACATGTTTATTTCTGCTGAAAAACACGTTTTGACACTTTCTGTACACTGGGGTTAAGGGCTGAGTGTGTGGGCTCTTCTGAGCCTTGCTGTTACAAGGAGATTCAGTTGTCTGAAAAAACGCGTTTATTTCGGGCTGAAAAACACGTTTTCAAAAGTGTGATGTTACTGCCCCATAACTTACATGGGGTTGACCAAACTTGCAGAAAAATGTTTATTTCTGCTGAAAAACACGTTTTGACACTTTCTGTACACTGGGGTTAAGGGCTGAGTGTGTGGGCTGTTCTGAGCCTTGCTGTTACAAGGAGATTCAGTTGTCTGAAAAAACGTGCTTATTTCGGGCTGAAAAACACGTTTTCAAAAGTGTGATGTTACTGCCCCATAACTTACATGGGGTTGACCAAACTTGCAGAAACATGTTTATTTCTGCTGAAAAACACGTTTTGACCCTTTCTGCACACTGGGGTTAAGGGCTGAGTGTGTGGGCTCTTCTGAGCCTTGCTGTTACAAGGAGATTCAGTTGTCTGAAAAAACGCGCTTATTTCGGGCTGAAAAACACGTTTTGAAAAGTGTGATGTTACTGCCCCATAACTTACATGGGGTTGACCAAACTTGCAGAAACATGTTTATTTCTGCTGAAAAACACGTTTTGACACTTTCTGTACACTGGGGTTAAGGGCTGAGTGTGTGGGCTCTTCTGAGCCTTGCTGTTACAAGGAGATTCAGTTGTCTGAAAAAACGTACTTATTTCGGGCTGAAAAACACGTTTTCAAAAGTGTGATGTTACTGCCCCATAACTTACATGGGGTTGACCAAACTTGCAGAAACATGTTTATTTCTGCTGAAAAACACGTTTTGACCCTTTCTGCACACTGGGGTTAAGGGCTGAGTGTGTGGGCTCTTCTGAGCCTTGCTGTTACAAGGAGATTCAGTTGTCTGAAAAAACGTGCTTATTTCGGGCTGAAAAACACGTTTTCAAAAGTGTGATGTTACTGCCCCATAACTTACATGGGGTTGACCAAACTTGCAGAAACATGTTTATTTCTGCTGAAAAACACGTTTTGACCCTTTCTGCACACTGGGGTTAAGGGCTGAGTGTGTGGGCTGTTCTGAGCCTTGCTGTTACAAGGAGATTCAGTTGTCTGAAAAAACGTGCTTATTTCGGGCTGAAAAACACGTTTTCAAAAGTGTGATGTTACTGCCCCATAACTTACATGGGGTTGACCAAACTTGCAGAAACATGTTTATTTCTGCTGAAAAACACGTTTTGACCCTTTCTGCACACTGGGGTTAAGGGCTGAGTGTGTGGGCTCTTCTGAGCCTTGCTGTTACAAGGAGATTCAGTTGTCTGAAAAAACGCGCTTATTTCGGGCTGAAAAACACGTTTTGAAAAGTGTGATGTTACTGCCCCATAACTTACATGGGGTTGACCAAACTTGCAGAAACATGTTTATTTCTGCTGAAAAACACGTTTTGACACTTTCTGCACACTGGGGTTAAGGGCTGAGTGTGTGGGCTCTTCTAAGCCTTGCTGTTACAAGGAGATTCAGTTAACTGAAAAAACGCGTTTATTTCGGGCTGAAAAACACGTTTTGAAAAGTGTGATGTTACTGCCCCATAACTTACATGGGGTTGACCAAACTTGCAGAAACATGTTTATTTCTGCTGAAAAACACGTTTTGACACTTTCTGTACACTGGGGTTAAGGGCTGAGTGTGTGGGCTCTTCTGAGCCTTGCTGTTACAAGGAGATTCAGTTGTCTGAAAAAACGCGTTTATTTCGGGCTGAAAAACACGTTTTCAAAAGTGTGATGTTACTGCCCCATAACTTACATGGGGTTGACCAAACTTGCAGAAAAATGTTTATTTCTGCTGAAAAACACGTTTTGACACTTTCTGTACACTGGGGTTAAGGGCTGAGTGTGTGGGCTGTTCTGAGCCTTGCTGTTACAAGGAGATTCAGTTGTCTGAAAAAACGTGCTTATTTCGGGCTGAAAAACACGTTTTCAAAAGTGTGATGTTACTGCCCCATAACTTACATGGGGTTGACCAAACTTGCAGAAACATGTTTATTTCTGCTGAAAAACACGTTTTGACCCTTTCTGCACACTGGGGTTAAGGGCTGAGTGTGTGGGCTCTTCTGAGCCTTGCTGTTACAAGGAGATTCAGTTGTCTGAAAAAACGCGCTTATTTCGGGCTGAAAAACACGTTTTGAAAAGTGTGATGTTACTGCCCCATAACTTACATGGGGTTGACCAAACTTGCAGAAACATGTTTATTTCTGCTGAAAAACACGTTTTGACACTTTCTGTACACTGGGGTTAAGGGCTGAGTGTGTGGGCTCTTCTGAGCCTTGCTGTTACAAGGAGATTCAGTTGTCTGAAAAAACGTACTTATTTCGGGCTGAAAAACACGTTTTCAAAAGTGTGATGTTACTGCCCCATAACTTACATGGGGTTGACCAAACTTGCAGAAACATGTTTATTTCTGCTGAAAAACACGTTTTGACCCTTTCTGCACACTGGGGTTAAGGGCTGAGTGTGTGGGCTCTTCTGAGCCTTGCTGTTACAAGGAGATTCAGTTGTCTGAAAAAACGTGCTTATTTCGGGCTGAAAAACACGTTTTCAAAAGTGTGATGTTACTGCCCCATAACTTACATGGGGTTGACCAAACTTGCAGAAACATGTTTATTTCTGCTGAAAAACACGTTTTGACCCTTTCTGCACACTGGGGTTAAGGGCTGAGTGTGTGGGCTGTTCTGAGCCTTGCTGTTACAAGGAGATTCAGTTGTCTGAAAAAACGTGCTTATTTCGGGCTGAAAAACACGTTTTCAAAAGTGTGATGTTACTGCCCCATAACTTACATGGGGTTGACCAAACTTGCAGAAACATGTTTATTTCTGCTGAAAAACACGTTTTGACCCTTTCTGCACACTGGGGTTAAGGGCTGAGTGTGTGGGCTCTTCTGAGCCTTGCTGTTACAAGGAGATTCAGTTGTCTGAAAAAACGCGCTTATTTCGGGCTGAAAAACACGTTTTGAAAAGTGTGATGTTACTGCCCCATAACTTACATGGGGTTGACCAAACTTGCAGAAACATGTTTATTTCTGCTGAAAAACACGTTTTGACACTTTCTGTACACTGGGGTTAAGGGCTGAGTGTGTGGGCTGTTCTGAGCCTTGCTGTTACAAGGAGATTCAGTTGTCTGAAAAAACGTGCTTATTTCGGGCTGAAAAACACGTTTTCAAAAGTGTGATGTTACTGCCCCATAACTTACATGGGGTTGACCAAACTTGCAGAAACATGTTTATTTCTGCTGAAAAACACGTTTTGACCCTTTCTGCACACTGGGGTTAAGGGCTGAGTGTGTGGGCTCTTCTGAGCCTTGCTGTTACAAGGAGATTCAGTTGTCTGAAAAAACGCGCTTATTTCGGGCTGAAAAACACGTTTTGAAAAGTGTGATGTTACTGCCCCATAACTTACATGGGGTTGACCAAACTTGCAGAAACATGTTTATTTCTGCTGAAAAACACGTTTTGACACTTTCTGTACACTGGGGTTAAGGGCTGAGTGTGTGGGCTCTTCTGAGCCTTGCTGTTACAAGGAGATTCAGTTGTCTGAAAAAACGTGCTTATTTCGGGCTGAAAAACACGTTTTCAAAAGTGTGATGTTACTGCCCCATAACTTACATGGGGTTGACCAAACTTGCAGAAACATGTTTATTTCTGCTGAAAAACACGTTTTGACACTTTCTGTACACTGGGGTTAAGGGCTGAGTGTGTGGGCTCTTCTGAGCCTTGCTGTTACAAGGAAATTCAGGTGTCTGAAAAAACGCGCTTATTTCGGGCTGAAAAACACGTTTTGAAAGGTGTGATGTTACTGCCCCATAACTTACATGGGGTTGACCAAACTTGCAGAAACATGTTTATTTCTGCTGAAAAACACGTTTTGACACTTTCTGTACACTGGGGTTAAGGGCTGAGTGTGTGGGCTCTTCTAAGCCTTGCTGTTACAAGGAGATTCAGTTGTCTGAAAAAACGCGTTTATTTCGGGCTGAAAAACACGTTTTGAAAAGTGTGATGTTACTGCCCCATAACTTACATGGGGTTGACCAAACTTGCAGAAACATGTTTATTTCTGCTGAAAAACACGTTTTGACCCTTTCTGCACACTGGGGTTAAGGGCTGAGTGTGTGGGCTCTTCTGAGCCTTGCTGTTACAAGGAGATTCAGTTGTCTGAAAAAACGCGTTTATTATGGGCTGAAAAACACGTTTCCAAAAGTGTGATGTTACTGCCCCATAACTTACATGGGGTTGACCAAACTTGCAGAAACATGTTTATTTCTGCTGAAAAACACGTTTTGACACTTTCTGTACACTGGGGTTAAGGGCTGAGTGTGTGGGCTCTTCTAAGCCTTGCTGTTACAAGGAGATTCAGTTGTCTGAAAAAACGCGTTTATTTCGGGCTGAAAAACACGTTTTGAAAAGTGTGATGTTACTGCCCCATAACTTACATGGGGTTGACCAAACTTGCAGAAACATGTTTATTTCTGCTGAAAAACACGTTTTGACACTTACTGTACACTGGGGTTAAGGGCTGAGTGTGTGGGCTCTTCTGAGCCTTGCTGTTACAAGGAGATTCAGCTGTCTGAAAAAACGCGTTTATTTCGGGCTGAAAAACACGTTTTCAAAAGTGTGATGTTACTGCCCCATAACTTACATGGGGTTGACCAAACTTGCAGAAAAATGTTTATTTCTGCTGAAAAACACGTTTTGACACTTTCTGTACACTGGGGTTAAGGGCTGAGTGTGTGGGCTGTTCTGAGCCTTGCTGTTACAAGGAGATTCAGTTGTCTGAAAAAACGTGCTTATTTCGGGCTGAAAAACACGTTTTCAAAAGTGTGATGTTACTGCCCCATAACTTACATGGGGTTGACCAAACTTGCAGAAACATGTTTATTTCTGCTGAAAAACACGTTTTGACCCTTTCTGCACACTGGTGTTAAGGGCTGAGTGTGTGGGCTCTTCTGAGCCTTGCTGTTACAAGGAGATTCAGTTGTCTGAAAAAACGCGCTTATTTCGGGCTGAAAAACACGTTTTGAAAAGTGTGATGTTACTGCCCCATAACTTACATGGGGTTGACCAAACTTGCAGAAACATGTTTATTTCTGCTGAAAAACACGTTTTGACACTTTCTGTACACTGGGGTTAAGGGCTGAGTGTGTGGGCTCTTCTGAGCCTTCCTGTTACAAGGAGATTCAGTTGTCTGAAAAAACGCGTTTATTTCGAGCTGAAAAACACGTTTTCAAAAGTGTGATGTTACTGCCCAATAACTTACATGGGGTTGACCAAACTTGCAGAAACATGTTTATTTCTGCTGAAAAACACGTTTTGACACTTTCTGTACACTGGGGTTAAGGGCTGAGTGTGTGGGCTCTTCTGAGCCTTGCTGTTACAAGGAAATTCAGGTGTCTGAAAAAACGCGCTTATTTCGTGCTGAAAAACACGTTTTGAAAAATGTGATGTTACTGCCCCATAACTTACATGGGGTTGACCAAACTTGCAGAAACATGTTTATTTCTGCTGAAAAACACGTTTTGACACTTTCTGCACACTGGGGTTAAGGGCTGAGTGTGTGGGCTCTTCTGAGCCTTGCTGTTACAAGGAGATTCAGTTGTCTGAAAAAACGTGCTTATTTCGGGCTGAAAAACACGTTTTCAAAAGTGTGATGTTACTGCCCCATAACTTACATGGGGTTGACCAAACTTGCAGAAACATGTTTATTTCTGCTGAAAAACACGTTTTGACACTTTCTGTACACTGGGGTTAAGGGCTGAGTGTGTGGGCTCTTCTAAGCCTTGCTGTTACAAGGAGATTCAGTTGTCTGAAAAAACGCGTTTATTTCGGGCTGAAAAACACGTTTTGAAAAGTGTGATGTTACTGCCCCATAACTTACATGGGGTTGACCAAACTTGCAGAAACATGTTTATTTCTGCTGAAAAACACGTTTTGACACTTTCTGTACACTGGGGTTAAGGGCTGAGTGTGTGGGCTCTTCTGAGCCTTGCTGTTACAAGGAGATTCAGTTGTCTGAAAAAACGCGTTTATTTCGGGCTGAAAAACACGTTTTCAAAAGTGTGATGTTACTGCCCCATAACTTACATGGGGTTGACCAAACTTGCAGAAAAATGTTTATTTCTGCTGAAAAACACGTTTTGACACTTTCTGTACACTGGGGTTAAGGGCTGAGTGTGTGGGCTGTTCTGAGCCTTGCTGTTACAAGGAGATTCAGTTGTCTGAAAAAACGTGCTTATTTCGGGCTGAAAAACACGTTTTCAAAAGTGTGATGTTACTGCCCCATAACTTACATGGGGTTGACCAAACTTGCAGAAACATGTTTATTTCTGCTGAAAAACACGTTTTGACCCTTTCTGCACACTGGGGTTAAGGGCTGAGTGTGTGGGCTCTTCTGAGCCTTGCTGTTACAAGGAGATTCAGTTGTCTGAAAAAACGCGCTTATTTCGGGCTGAAAAACACGTTTTGAAAAGTGTGATGTTACTGCCCCATAACTTACATGGGGTTGACCAAACTTGCAGAAACATGTTTATTTCTGCTGAAAAACACGTTTTGACACTTTCTGTACACTGGGGTTAAGGGCTGAGTGTGTGGGCTGTTCTGAGCCTTGCTGTTACAAGGAGATTCAGTTGTCTGAAAAAACGTGCTTATTTCGGGCTGAAAAACACGTTTTCAAAAGTGTGATGTTACTGCCCCATAACTTACATGGGGTTGACCAAACTTGCAGAAACATGTTTATTTCTGCTGAAAAACACGTTTTGACCCTTTCTGCACACTGGGGTTAAGGGCTGAGTGTGTGGGCTCTTCTGAGCCTTGCTGTTACAAGGAGATTCAGTTGTCTGAAAAAACGCGTTTATTATGGGCTGAAAAACACGTTTCCAAAAGTGTGATGTTACTGCCCCATAACTTACATGGGGTTGACCAAACTTGCAGAAACATGTTTATTTCTGCTGAAAAACACGTTTTGACACTTTCTGTACACTGGGGTTAAGGGCTGAGTGTGTGGGCTGTTCTGAGCCTTGCTGTTACAAGGAGATTCAGTTGTCTGAAAAAACGTGCTTATTTCGGGCTGAAAAACACGTTTTCAAAAGTGTGATGTTACTGCCCATAACTTACATGGGGTTGACCAAACTTGCAGAAACATGTTTATTTCTGCTGAAAAACACGTTTTGACCCTTTCTGCACACTGGGGTTAAGGGCTGAGTGTGTGGGCTCTTCTGAGCCTTGCTGTTACAAGGAGATTCAGTTGTCTGAAAAAACGTACTTATTTCGGGCTGAAAAACACGTTTGAAAAGTGTGATGTTACTGCCCCATAACTTACATGGGGTTGACCAAACTTGCAGAAACATGTTTATTTCTGCTGAAAAACACGTTTTGACACTTTCTGTACACTGGGGTTAAGGGCTGAGTGTGTGGGCTCTTCTGAGCCTTGCTGTTACAAGGAGATTCAGTTGTCTGAAAAAACGTACTTATTTCGGGCTGAAAAACACGTTTTCAAAAGTGTGATGTTACTGCCCCATAACTTACATGGGGTTGACCAAACTTGCAGAAACATGTTTATTTCTGCTGAAAAACACGTTTTGACCCTTTCTGCACACTGGGGTTAAGGGCTGAGTGTGTGGGCTCTTCTGAGCCTTGCTGTTACAAGGAGATTCAGTTGTCTGAAAAAACGTGCTTATTTCGGGCTGAAAAACACGTTTTCAAAAGTGTGATGTTACTGCCCCATAACTTACATGGGGTTGACCAAACTTGCAGAAACATGTTTATTTCTGCTGAAAAACACGTTTTGACCCTTTCTGCACACTGGGGTTAAGGGCTGAGTGTGTGGGCTGTTCTGAGCCTTGCTGTTACAAGGAGATTCAGTTGTCTGAAAAAACGTGCTTATTTCGGGCTGAAAAACACGTTTTCAAAAGTGTGATGTTACTGCCCCATAACTTACATGGGGTTGACCAAACTTGCAGAAACATGTTTATTTCTGCTGAAAAACACGTTTTGACCCTTTCTGCACACTGGGGTTAAGGGCTGAGTGTGTGGGCTCTTCTGAGCCTTGCTGTTACAAGGAGATTCAGTTGTCTGAAAAAACGCGCTTATTTCGGGCTGAAAAACACGTTTTGAAAAGTGTGATGTTACTGCCCCATAACTTACATGGGGTTGACCAAACTTGCAGAAACATGTTTATTTCTGCTGAAAAACACGTTTTGACACTTTCTGTACACTGGGGTTAAGGGCTGAGTGTGTGGGCTGTTCTGAGCCTTGCTGTTACAAGGAGATTCAGTTGTCTGAAAAAACGTGCTTATTTCGGGCTGAAAAACACGTTTTCAAAAGTGTGATGTTACTGCCCCATAACTTACATGGGGTTGACCAAACTTGCAGAAACATGTTTATTTCTGCTGAAAAACACGTTTTGACCCTTTCTGCACACTGGGGTTAAGGGCTGAGTGTGTGGGCTCTTCTGAGCCTTGCTGTTACAAGGAGATTCAGTTGTCTGAAAAAACGCGCTTATTTCGGGCTGAAAAACACGTTTTGAAAAGTGTGATGTTACTGCCCCATAACTTACATGGGGTTGACCAAACTTGCAGAAACATGTTTATTTCTGCTGAAAAACACGTTTTGACACTTTCTGTACACTGGGGTTAAGGGCTGAGTGTGTGGGCTCTTCTGAGCCTTGCTGTTACAAGGAGATTCAGTTGTCTGAAAAAACGTGCTTATTTCGGGCTGAAAAACACGTTTTCAAAAGTGTGATGTTACTGCCCCATAACTTACATGGGGTTGACCAAACTTGCAGAAACATGTTTATTTCTGCTGAAAAACACGTTTTGACACTTTCTGTACACTGGGGTTAAGGGCTGAGTGTGTGGGCTCTTCTGAGCCTTGCTGTTACAAGGAAATTCAGGTGTCTGAAAAAACGCGCTTATTTCGGGCTGAAAAACACGTTTTGAAAGGTGTGATGTTACTGCCCCATAACTTACATGGGGTTGACCAAACTTGCAGAAACATGTTTATTTCTGCTGAAAAACACGTTTTGACACTTTCTGTACACTGGGGTTAAGGGCTGAGTGTGTGGGCTCTTCTAAGCCTTGCTGTTACAAGGAGATTCAGTTGTCTGAAAAAACGCGTTTATTTCGGGCTGAAAAACACGTTTTGAAAAGTGTGATGTTACTGCCCCATAACTTACATGGGGTTGACCAAACTTGCAGAAACATGTTTATTTCTGCTGAAAAACACGTTTTGACCCTTTCTGCACACTGGGGTTAAGGGCTGAGTGTGTGGGCTCTTCTGAGCCTTGCTGTTACAAGGAGATTCAGTTGTCTGAAAAAACGCGTTAATTATGGGCTGAAAAACACGTTTCCAAAAGTGTGATGTTACTGCCCCATAACTTACATGGGGTTGACCAAACTTGCAGAAACATGTTTATTTCTGCTGAAAAACACGTTTTGACACTTTCTGTACACTGGGGTTAAGGGCTGAGTGTGTGGGCTCTTCTAAGCCTTGCTGTTACAAGGAGATTCAGTTGTCTGAAAAAACGCGTTTATTTCGGGCTGAAAAACACGTTTTGAAAAGTGTGATGTTACTGCCCCATAACTTACATGGGGTTGACCAAACTTGCAGAAACATGTTTATTTCTGCTGAAAAACACGTTTTGACACTTACTGTACACTGGGGTTAAGGGCTGAGTGTGTGGGCTCTTCTGAGCCTTGCTGTTACAAGGAGATTCAGCTGTCTGAAAAAACGCGTTTATTTCGGGCTGAAAAACACGTTTTCAAAAGTGTGATGTTACTGCCCCATAACTTACATGGGGTTGACCAAACTTGCAGAAAAATGTTTATTTCTGCTGAAAAACACGTTTTGACACTTTCTGTACACTGGGGTTAAGGGCTGAGTGTGTGGGCTGTTCTGAGCCTTGCTGTTACAAGGAGATTCAGTTGTCTGAAAAAACGTGCTTATTTCGGGCTGAAAAACACGTTTTCAAAAGTGTGATGTTACTGCCCCATAACTTACATGGGGTTGACCAAACTTGCAGAAACATGTTTATTTCTGCTGAAAAACACGTTTTGACCCTTTCTGCACACTGGTGTTAAGGGCTGAGTGTGTGGGCTCTTCTGAGCCTTGCTGTTACAAGGAGATTCAGTTGTCTGAAAAAACGCGCTTATTTCGGGCTGAAAAACACGTTTTGAAAAGTGTGATGTTACTGCCCCATAACTTACATGGGGTTGACCAAACTTGCAGAAACATGTTTATTTCTGCTGAAAAACACGTTTTGACACTTTCTGTACACTGGGGTTAAGGGCTGAGTGTGTGGGCTCTTCTGAGCCTTGCTGTTACAAGGAAATTCAGGTGTCTGAAAAAACGCGCTTATTTCGGGCTGAAAAACACGTTTTGAAAGGTGTGATGTTACTGCCCCATAACTTACATGGGGTTGACCAAACTTGCAGAAACATGTTTATTTCTGCTGAAAAACACGTTTTGACACTTTCTGTACACTGGGGTTAAGGGCTGAGTGTGTGGGCTCTTCTAAGCCTTGCTGTTACAAGGAGATTCAGTTGTCTGAAAAAACGCGTTTATTTCGGGCTGAAAAACACGTTTTGAAAAGTGTGATGTTACTGCCCCATAACTTACATGGGGTTGACCAAACTTGCAGAAACATGTTTATTTCTGCTGAAAAACACGTTTTGACCCTTTCTGCACACTGGGGTTAAGGGCTGAGTGTGTGGGCTCTTCTGAGCCTTGCTGTTACAAGGAGATTCAGTTGTCTGAAAAAACGCGTTTATTATGGGCTGAAAAACACGTTTCCAAAAGTGTGATGTTACTGCCCCATAACTTACATGGGGTTGACCAAACTTGCAGAAACATGTTTATTTCTGCTGAAAAACACGTTTTGACACTTTCTGTACACTGGGGTTAAGGGCTGAGTGTGTGGGCTCTTCTAAGCCTTGCTGTTACAAGGAGATTCAGTTGTCTGAAAAAACGCGTTTATTTCGGGCTGAAAAACACGTTTTGAAAAGTGTGATGTTACTGCCCCATAACTTACATGGGGTTGACC
Organism: Lepisosteus oculatus; assembly: GCF_040954835.1. Taxonomy (NCBI): domain Eukaryota; kingdom Metazoa; phylum Chordata; class Actinopteri; order Semionotiformes; family Lepisosteidae; genus Lepisosteus; species Lepisosteus oculatus. The sequence continues at coordinate 48,256 of NW_027167876.1, forward strand.
AAACTTGCAGAAACATGTTTATTTCTGCTGAAAAACACGTTTTGACACTTACTGTACACTGGGGTTAAGGGCTGAGTGTGTGGGCTCTTCTGAGCCTTGCTCTTACAAGGAGATTCAGCTGTCTGAAAAAACGCGTTTATTTCGGGCTGAAAAACACGTTTTCAAAAGTGTGATGTTACTGCCCCATAACTTACATGGGGTTGACCAAACTTGCAGAAAAATGTTTATTTCTGCTGAAAAACACGTTTTGACACTTTCTGTACACTGGGGTTAAGGGCTGAGTGTGTGGGCTGTTCTGAGCCTTGCTGTTACAAGGAGATTCAGTTGTCTGAAAAAACGTGCTTATTTCGGGCTGAAAAACACGTTTTCAAAAGTGTGATGTTACTGCCCCATAACTTACATGGGGTTGACCAAACTTGCAGAAACATGTTTATTTCTGCTGAAAAACACGTTTTGACCCTTTCTGCACACTGGTGTTAAGGGCTGAGTGTGTGGGCTCTTCTGAGCCTTGCTGTTACAAGGAGATTCAGTTGTCTGAAAAAACGCGCTTATTTCGGGCTGAAAAACACGTTTTGAAAAGTGTGATGTTACTGCCCCATAACTTACATGGGGTTGACCAAACTTGCAGAAACATGTTTATTTCTGCTGAAAAACACGTTTTGACACTTTCTGTACACTGGGGTTAAGGGCTGAGTGTGTGGGCTCTTCTGAGCCTTCCTGTTACAAGGAGATTCAGTTGTCTGAAAAAACGCGTTTATTTCGAGCTGAAAAACACGTTTTCAAAAGTGTGATGTTACTGCCCAATAACTTACATGGGGTTGACCAAACTTGCAGAAACATGTTTATTTCTGCTGAAAAACACGTTTTGACACTTTCTGTACACTGGGGTTAAGGGCTGAGTGTGTGGGCTCTTCTGAGCCTTGCTGTTACAAGGAAATTCAGGTGTCTGAAAAAACGCGCTTATTTCGTGCTGAAAAACACGTTTTGAAAAATGTGATGTTACTGCCCCATAACTTACATGGGGTTGACCAAACTTGCAGAAACATGTTTATTTCTGCTGAAAAACACGTTTTGACACTTTCTGCACACTGGGGTTAAGGGCTGAGTGTGTGGGCTCTTCTGAGCCTTGCTGTTACAAGGAGATTCAGTTGTCTGAAAAAACGTGCTTATTTCGGGCTGAAAAACACGTTTTCAAAAGTGTGATGTTACTGCCCCATAACTTACATGGGGTTGACCAAACTTGCAGAAACATGTTTATTTCTGCTGAAAAACACGTTTTGACACTTTCTGTACACTGGGGTTAAGGGCTGAGTGTGTGGGCTCTTCTAAGCCTTGCTGTTACAAGGAGATTCAGTTGTCTGAAAAAACGCGTTTATTTCGGGCTGAAAAACACGTTTTGAAAAGTGTGATGTTACTGCCCCATAACTTACATGGGGTTGACCAAACTTGCAGAAACATGTTTATTTCTGCTGAAAAACACGTTTTGACACTTTCTGTACACTGGGGTTAAGGGCTGAGTGTGTGGGCTCTTCTGAGCCTTGCTGTTACAAGGAGATTCAGTTGTCTGAAAAAACGCGTTTATTTCGGGCTGAAAAACACGTTTTCAAAAGTGTGATGTTACTGCCCCATAACTTACATGGGGTTGACCAAACTTGCAGAAAAATGTTTATTTCTGCTGAAAAACACGTTTTGACACTTTCTGTACACTGGGGTTAAGGGCTGAGTGTGTGGGCTGTTCTGAGCCTTGCTGTTACAAGGAGATTCAGTTGTCTGAAAAAACGTGCTTATTTCGGGCTGAAAAACACGTTTTCAAAAGTGTGATGTTACTGCCCCATAACTTACATGGGGTTGACCAAACTTGCAGAAACATGTTTATTTCTGCTGAAAAACACGTTTTGACCCTTTCTGCACACTGGGGTTAAGGGCTGAGTGTGTGGGCTCTTCTGAGCCTTGCTGTTACAAGGAGATTCAGTTGTCTGAAAAAACGCGCTTATTTCGGGCTGAAAAACACGTTTTCAAAAGTGTGATGTTACTGCCCCATAACTTACATGGGGTTGACCAAACTTGCAGAAACATGTTTATTTCTGCTGAAAAACACGTTTTGACACTTTCTGTACACTGGGGTTAAGGGCTGAGTGTGTGGGCTCTTCTGAGCCTTGCTGTTACAAGGAGATTCAGTTGTCTGAAAAAACGTGCTTATTTCGGGCTGAAAAACACGTTTTCAAAAGTGTGATGTTACTGCCCCATAACTTACATGGGGTTGACCAAACTTGCAGAAACATGTTTATTTCTGCTGAAAAACACGTTTTGACCCTTTCTGCACACTGGGGTTAAGGGCTGAGTGTGTGGGCTGTTCTGAGCCTTGCTGTTACAAGGAGATTCAGTTGTCTGAAAAAACGTGCTTATTTCGGGCTGAAAAACACGTTTTCAAAAGTGTGATGTTACTGCCCCATAACTTACATGGGGTTGACCAAACTTGCAGAAACATGTTTATTTCTGCTGAAAAACACGTTTTGACCCTTTCTGCACACTGGGGTTAAGGGCTGAGTGTGTGGGCTCTTCTGAGCCTTGCTGTTACAAGGAGATTCAGTTGTCTGAAAAAACGCGCTTATTTCGGGCTGAAAAACACGTTTTGAAAAGTGTGATGTTACTGCCCCATAACTTACATGGGGTTGACCAAACTTGCAGAAACATGTTTATTTCTGCTGAAAAACACGTTTTGACACTTTCTGTACACTGGGGTTAAGGGCTGAGTGTGTGGGCTCTTCTGAGCCTTGCTGTTACAAGGAGATTCAGTTGTCTGAAAAAACGTGCTTATTTCGGGCTGAAAAACACGTTTTCAAAAGTGTGATGTTACTGCCCCATAACTTACATGGGGTTGACCAAACTTGCAGAAACATGTTTATTTCTGCTGAAAAACACGTTTTGACACTTTCTGTACACTGGGGTTAAGGGCTGAGTGTGTGGGCTCTTCTGAGCCTTGCTGTTACAAGGAAATTCAGTTGTCTGAAAAAACGCGCTTATTTCGGGCTGAAAAACACGTTTTGAAAGGTGTGATGTTACTGCCCCATAACTTACATGGGGTTGACCAAACTTGCAGAAACATGTTTATTTCTGCTGAAAAACACGTTTTGACACTTTCTGTACACTGGGGTTAAGGGCTGAGTGTGTGGGCTCTTCTAAGCCTTGCTGTTACAAGGAGATTCAGTTGTCTGAAAAAACGCGTTTATTTCGGGCTGAAAAACACGTTTTGAAAAGTGTGATGTTACTGCCCCATAACTTACATGGGGTTGACCAAACTTGCAGAAACATGTTTATTTCTGCTGAAAAACACGTTTTGACCCTTTCTGCACACTGGGGTTAAGGGCTGAGTGTGTGGGCTCTTCTGAGCCTTGCTGTTACAAGGAGATTCAGTTGTCTGAAAAAACGCGTTAATTATGGGCTGAAAAACACGTTTCCAAAAGTGTGATGTTACTGCCCCATAACTTACATGGGGTTGACCAAACTTGCAGAAACATGTTTATTTCTGCTGAAAAACACGTTTTGACACTTTCTGTACACTGGGGTTAAGGGCTGAGTGTGTGGGCTCTTCTAAGCCTTGCTGTTACAAGGAGATTCAGTTGTCTGAAAAAACGCGTTTATTTCGGGCTGAAAAACACGTTTTCAAAAGTGTGATGTTACTGCCCCATAACTTACATGGGGTTGACCAAACTTGCAGAAAAATGTTTATTTCTGCTGAAAAACACGTTTTGACACTTTCTGTACACTGGGGTTAAGGGCTGAGTGTGTGGGCTGTTCTGAGCCTTGCTGTTACAAGGAGATTCAGTTGTCTGAAAAAACGTGCTTATTTCGGGCTGAAAAACACGTTTTCAAAAGTGTGATGTTACTGCCCCATAACTTACATGGGGTTGACCAAACTTGCAGAAACATGTTTATTTCTGCTGAAAAACACGTTTTGACCCTTTCTGCACACTGGGGTTAAGGGCTGAGTGTGTGGGCTCTTCTGAGCCTTGCTGTTACAAGGAGATTCAGTTGTCTGAAAAAACGCGCTTATTTCGGGCTGAAAAACACGTTTTGAAAAGTGTGATGTTACTGCCCCATAACTTACATGGGGTTGACCAAACTTGCAGAAACATGTTTATTTCTGCTGAAAAACACGTTTTGACACTTTCTGTACACTGGGGTTAAGGGCTGAGTGTGTGGGCTCTTCTGAGCCTTGCTGTTACAAGGAGATTCAGTTGTCTGAAAAAACGTGCTTATTTCGGGCTGAAAAACACGTTTTCAAAAGTGTGATGTTACTGCCCCATAACTTACATGGGGTTGACCAAACTTGCAGAAACATGTTTATTTCTGCTGAAAAACACGTTTTGACCCTTTCTGCACACTGGGGTTAAGGGCTGAGTGTGTGGGCTCTTCTGAGCCTTGCTGTTACAAGGAGATTCAGTTGTCTGAAAAAACGCGCTTATTTCGGGCTGAAAAACACGTTTTGAAAAGTGTGATGTTACTGCCCCATAACTTACATGGGGTTGACCAAACTTGCAGAAACATGTTTATTTCTGCTGAAAAACACGTTTTGACACTTTCTGTACACTGGGGTTAAGGGCTGAGTGTGTGGGCTCTTCTGAGCCTTCCTGTTACAAGGAGATTCAGTTGTCTGAAAAAACGCGTTTATTTCGGGCTGAAAAACACGTTTTCAAAAGTGTGATGTTACTGCCCAATAACTTACATGGGGTTGACCAAACTTGCAGAAACATGTTTATTTCTGCTGAAAAACACGTTTTGACACTTTCTGTACACTGGGGTTAAGGGCTGAGTGTGTGGGCTCTTCTGAGCCTTGCTGTTACAAGGAAATTCAGGTGTCTGAAAAAACGCGCTTATTTCGGGCTGAAAAACACGTTTTGAAAAATGTGATGTTACTGCCCCATAACTTACATGGGGTTGACCAAACTTGCAGAAACATGTTTATTTCTGCTGAAAAACCCGTTTTGACACTTTCTGCACACTGGGGTTAAGGGCTGAGTGTGTGGGCTCTTCTGAGCCTTGCTGTTACAAGGAGATTCAGTTGTCTGAAAAAACGTGCTTATTTCGGGCTGAAAAACACGTTTTCAAAAGTGTGATGTTACTGCCCCATAACTTACATGGGGTTGACCAAACTTGCAGAAACATGTTTATTTCTGCTGAAAAACACGTTTTGACACTTTCTGTACACTGGGGTTAAGGGCTGAGTGTGTGGGCTCTTCTAAGCCTTGCTGTTACAAGGAGATTCAGTTGTCTGAAAAAACGTGCGTATTTCGGGCTGAAAAACACGTTTTGAAAAGTGTGATGTTACTGCCCCATATCTTACATGGGGTTGACCAAACTTGCAGAAACATGTTTATTTCTGCTGAAAAACACGTTTTGACACTTTCTGTACACTGGGGTTAAGGGCTGAGTTTGTGGGCTCTTCTGAGCCTTGCTGTTACAAGTAGATTCAGTTGTCTGAAAAAACGCGTTTATTTCGGGCTGAAAAACACGTTTTCAAAAGTGTGATGTTACTGCCCCATAACTTACATGGGGTTGACCAAACTTGCAGAAACATGTTTATTTCTGCTGAAAAACACGTTTTGACACTTTCTGCACACTGCGGTTAAGGGCTGAGTGTGTGGGCTCTTCTGAGCCTTGCTGTTACAAGGAGATTCAGTTGTCTGAAAAAACGCGCTTATTTCGGGCTGAAAAACACGTTTTGAAACGTGTGATGTTACTGCCCCATAACTTACATGGGGTTGACCAAACTTGCAGAAACATGTTTATTTCTGCTGAAAAACACGTTTTGACACTTTCTGCACACTGGGGTTAAGGGCTGAGTGTGTGGGCTCTTCTGAGCCTTGCTGTTACAAGGAGATTCAGTTTTCTGAAAAAACGCGTTTATTATGGGCTGAAAAACACGTTTCCAAAAGTGTGATGTTACTGCCCCATAACTTACATGGGGTTGACCAAACTTGCAGAAACATGTTTATTTCTGCTGAAAAACACGTTTTGACACTTTCTGTACACTGGGGTTAAGGGCTGAGTGTGTGGGCTCTTCTAAGCCTTGCTGTTACAAGGAGATTCAGTTAACTGAAAAAACGCGTTTATTTCGGGCTGAAAAACACGTTTTGAAAAGTGTGATGTTACTGCCCCATAACTTACATGGGGTTGACCAAACTTGCAGAAACATGTTTATTTCTGCTGAAAAACACGTTTTGACACTTTCTGTACACTGGGGTTAAGGGCTGAGTGTGTGGGCTCTTCTGAGCCTTGCTGTTACAAGGAGATTCAGTTGTCTGAAAAAACGCGTTTATTTCGGGCTGAAAAACACGTTTTCAAAAGTGTGATGTTACTGCCCCATAACTTACATGGGGTTGACCAAACTTGCAGAAAAATGTTTATTTCTGCTGAAAAACACGTTTTGACACTTTCTGTACACTGGGGTTAAGGGCTGAGTGTGTGGGCTGTTCTGAGCCTTGCTGTTACAAGGAGATTCAGTTGTCTGAAAAAACGTGCTTATTTCGGGCTGAAAAACACGTTTTCAAAAGTGTGATGTTACTGCCCCATAACTTACATGGGGTTGACCAAACTTGTAGAAACATGTTTATTTCTGCTGAAAAACACGTTTTGACACTTTCTGCACACTGGGGTTAAGGGCTGAGTGTGTGGGCTCTTCTAAGCCTTGCTGTTACAAGGAGATTCAGTTAACTGAAAAAACGCGTTTATTTCGGGCTGAAAAACACGTTTTGAAAAGTGTGATGTTACTGCCCCATAACTTACATGGGGTTGACCAAACTTGCAGAAACATGTTTATTTCTGCTGAAAAACACGTTTTGACACTTTCTGTACACTGGGGTTAAGGGCTGAGTGTGTGGGCTGTTCTGAGCCTTGCTGTTACAAGGAGATTCAGTTGTCTGAAAAAACGTGCTTATTTCGGGCTGAAAAACACGTTTTCAAAAGTGTGATGTTACTGCCCCATAACTTACATGGGGTTGACCAAACTTGCAGAAACATGTTTATTTCTGCTGAAAAACACGTTTTGACCCTTTCTGCACACTGGGGTTAAGGGCTGAGTGTGTGGGCTCTTCTGAGCCTTGCTGTTACAAGGAGATTCAGTTGTCTGAAAAAACGCGCTTATTTCGGGCTGAAAAACACGTTTTGAAAAGTGTGATGTTACTGCCCCATAACTTACATGGGGTTGACCAAACTTGCAGAAACATGTTTATTTCTGCTGAAAAACACGTTTTGACACTTTCTGTACACTGGGGTTAAGGGCTGAGTGTGTGGGCTCTTCTGAGCCTTGCTGTTACAAGGAGATTCAGTTGTCTGAAAAAACGTACTTATTTCGGGCTGAAAAACACGTTTTCAAAAGTGTGATGTTACTGCCCCATAACTTACATGGGGTTGACCAAACTTGCAGAAACATGTTTATTTCTGCTGAAAAACACGTTTTGACCCTTTCTGCACACTGGGGTTAAGGGCTGAGTGTGTGGGCTCTTCTGAGCCTTGCTGTTACAAGGAGATTCAGTTGTCTGAAAAAACGTGCTTATTTCGGGCTGAAAAACACGTTTTCAAAAGTGTGATGTTACTGCCCCATAACTTACATGGGGTTGACCAAACTTGCAGAAACATGTTTATTTCTGCTGAAAAACACGTTTTGACCCTTTCTGCACACTGGGGTTAAGGGCTGAGTGTGTGGGCTGTTCTGAGCCTTGCTGTTACAAGGAGATTCAGTTGTCTGAAAAAACGTGCTTATTTCGGGCTGAAAAACACGTTTTCAAAAGTGTGATGTTACTGCCCCATAACTTACATGGGGTTGACCAAACTTGCAGAAACATGTTTATTTCTGCTGAAAAACACGTTTTGACCCTTTCTGCACACTGGGGTTAAGGGCTAAGTGTGTGGGCTCTTCTGAGCCTTGCTGTTACAAGGAGATTCAGTTGTCTGAAAAAACGCGCTTATTTCGGGCTGAAAAACACGTTTTGAAAAGTGTGATGTTACTGCCCCATAACTTACATGGGGTTGACCAAACTTGCAGAAACATGTTTATTTCTGCTGAAAAACACGTTTTGACACTTTCTGTACACTGGGGTTAAGGGCTGAGTGTGTGGGCTGTTCTGAGCCTTGCTGTTACAAGGAGATTCAGTTGTCTGAAAAAACGTGCTTATTTCGGGCTGAAAAACACGTTTTCAAAAGTGTGATGTTACTGCCCCATAACTTACATGGGGTTGACCAAACTTGCAGAAACATGTTTATTTCTGCTGAAAAACACGTTTTGACCCTTTCTGCACACTGGGGTTAAGGGCTGAGTGTGTGGGCTCTTCTGAGCCTTGCTGTTACAAGGAGATTCAGTTGTCTGAAAAAACGCGCTTATTTCGGGCTGAAAAACACGTTTTGAAAAGTGTGATGTTACTGCCCCATAACTTACATGGGGTTGACCAAACTTGCAGAAACATGTTTATTTCTGCTGAAAAACACGTTTTGACACTTTCTGTACACTGGGGTTAAGGGCTGAGTGTGTGGGCTCTTCTGAGCCTTGCTGTTACAAGGAAATTCAGGTGTCTGAAAAAACGCGCTTATTTCGGGCTGAAAAACACGTTTTGAAAAATGTGATGTTACTGCCCCATAACTTACATGGGGTTGACCAAACTTGCAGAAACATGTTTATTTCTGCTGAAAAACACGTTTTGACACTTTCTGCACACTGGGGTTAAGGGCTGAGTGTGTGGGCTCTTCTAAGCCTTGCTGTTACAAGGAGATTCAGTTGTCTGAAAAACGCGTTTATTTCGGGCTGAAAAACACGTTTTGAAAAGTGTGATGTTACTGCCCCATAACTTACATGGGGTTGACCAAACTTGCAGAAACATGTTTATTTCTGCTGAAAAACACGTTTTGACCCTTTCTGCACACTGGGGTTAAGGGCTGAGTGTGTGGGCTCTTCTGAGCCTTGCTGTTACAAGGAGATTCAGTTGTCTGAAAAAACGCGTTTATTATGGGCTGAAAAACACGTTTCCAAAAGTGTGATGTTACTGCCCCATAACTTACATGGGGTTGACCAAACTTGCAGAAACATGTTTATTTCTGCTGAAAAACACGTTTTGACACTTTCTGTACACTGGGGTTAAGGGCTGAGTGTGTGGGCTGTTCTGAGCCTTGCTGTTACAAGGAGATTCAGTTGTCTGAAAAAACGTGCTTATTTCGGGCTGAAAAACACGTTTTCAAAAGTGTGATGTTACTGCCCCATAACTTACATGGGGTTGACCAAACTTGCAGAAACATGTTTATTTCTGCTGAAAAACACGTTTTGACCCTTTCTGCACACTGGTGTTAAGGGCTGAGTGTGTGGGCTCTTCTGAGCCTTGCTGTTACAAGGAGATTCAGTTGTCTGAAAAAACGCGCTTATTTCGGGCTGAAAAACACGTTTTGAAAAGTGTGATGTTACTGCCCCATAACTTACATGGGGTTGACCAAACTTGCAGAAACATGTTTATTTCTGCTGAAAAACACGTTTTGACACTTTCTGTACACTGGGGTTAAGGGCTGAGTGTGTGGGCTCTTCTGAGCCTTCCTGTTACAAGGAGATTCAGTTGTCTGAAAAAACGCGTTTATTTCGGGCTGAAAAACACGTTTTCAAAAGTGTGATGTTACTGCCCAATAACTTACATGGGGTTGACCAAACTTGCAGAAACATGTTTATTTCTGCTGAAAAACACGTTTTGACACTTTCTGTACACTGGGGTTAAGGGCTGAGTGTGTGGGCTCTTCTGAGCCTTGCTGTTACAAGGAAATTCAGGTGTCTGAAAAAACGCGCTTATTTCGGGCTGAAAAACACGTTTTGAAAAATGTGATGTTACTGCCCCATAACTTACATGGGGTTGACCAAACTTGCAGAAACATGTTTATTTCTGCTGAAAAACACGTTTTGACACTTTCTGCACACTGGGGTTAAGGGCTGAGTGTGTGGGCTCTTCTGAGCCTTGCTGTTACAAGGAGATTCAGTTGTCTGAAAAAACGTGCTTATTTCGGGCTGAAAAACACGTTTTCAAAAGTGTGATGTTACTGCCCCATAACTTACATGGGGTTGACCAAACTTGCAGAAACATGTTTATTTCTGCTGAAAAACACGTTTTGACACTTTCTGTACACTGGGGTTAAGGGCTGAGTGTGTGGGCTCTTCTAAGCCTTGCTGTTACAAGGAGATTCAGTTGTCTGAAAAAACGCGTTTATTTCGGGCTGAAAAACACGTTTTGAAAAGTGTGATGTTACTGCCCCATAACTTACATGGGGTTGACCAAACTTGCAGAAACATGTTTATTTCTGCTGAAAAACACGTTTTGACACTTTCTGTACACTGGGGTTAAGGGCTGAGTGTGTGGGCTCTTCTGAGCCTTGCTGTTACAAGGAGATTCAGTTGTCTGAAAAAACGCGTTTATTTCGGGCTGAAAAACACGTTTTCAAAAGTGTGATGTTACTGCCCCATAACTTACATGGGGTTGACCAAACTTGCAGAAAAATGTTTATTTCTGCTGAAAAACACGTTTTGACACTTTCTGTACACTGGGGTTAAGGGCTGAGTGTGTGGGCTGTTCTGAGCCTTGCTGTTACAAGGAGATTCAGTTGTCTGAAAAAACGTGCTTATTTCGGGCTGAAAAACACGTTTTCAAAAGTGTGATGTTACTGCCCCATAACTTACATGGGGTTGACCAAACTTGCAGAAACATGTTTATTTCTGCTGAAAAACACGTTTTGACCCTTTCTGCACACTGGAGTTAAGGGCTGAGTGTGTGGGCTCTTCTGAGCCTTGCTGTTACAAGGAGATTCAGTTGTCTGAAAAAACGCGCTTATTTCGGGCTGAAAAACACGTTTTGAAAAGTGTGATGTTACTGCCCCATAACTTACATGGGGTTGACCAAACTTGCAGAAACATGTTTATTTCTGCTGAAAAACACGTTTTGACACTTTCTGTACACTGGGGTTAAGGGCTGAGTGTGTGGGCTCTTCTGAGCCTTGCTGTTACAAGGAGATTCAGTTGTCTGAAAAAACGTGCTTATTTCGGGCTGAAAAACACGTTTTCAAAAGTGTGATGTTACTGCCCCATAACTTACATGGGGTTGACCAAACTTGCAGAAACATGTTTATTTCTGCTGAAAAACACGTTTTGACACTTTCTGTACACTGGGGTTAAGGGCTGAGTGTGTGGGCTGTTCTGAGCCTTGCTGTTACAAGGAGATTCAGTTGTCTGAAAAAACGTGCTTATTTCGGGCTGAAAAACACGTTTTCAAAAGTGTGATGTTACTGCCCCATAACTTACATGGGGTTGACCAAACTTGCAGAAACATGTTTATTTCTGCTGAAAAACACGTTTTGACCCTTTCTGCACACTGGGGTTAAGGGCTGAGTGTGTGGGCTCTTCTGAGCCTTGCTGTTACAAGGAGATTCAGTTGTCTGAAAAAACGCGTTTATTATGGGCTGAAAAACACGTTTCCAAAAGTGTGATGTTACTGCCCCATAACTTACATGGGGTTGACCAAACTTGCAGAAACATGTTTATTTCTGCTGAAAAACACGTTTTGACACTTTCTGTACACTGGGGTTAAGGGCTGAGTGTGTGGGCTGTTCTGAGCCTTGCTGTTACAAGGAGATTCAGTTGTCTGAAAAAACGTGCTTATTTCGGGCTGAAAAACACGTTTTCAAAAGTGTGATGTTACTGCCCCATAACTTACATGGGGTTGACCAAACTTGCAGAAACATGTTTATTTCTGCTGAAAAACACGTTTTGACCCTTTCTGCACACTGGGGTTAAGGGCTGAGTGTGTGGGCTCTTCTGAGCCTTGCTGTTACAAGGAGATTCAGTTGTCTGAAAAAACGCGCTTATTTCGGGCTGAAAAACACGTTTTGAAAAGTGTGATGTTACTGCCCCATAACTTACATGGGGTTGACCAAACTTGCAGAAACATGTTTATTTCTGCTGAAAAACACGTTTTGACACTTTCTGTACACTGGGGTTAAGGGCTGAGTGAGTGGGCTCTTCTGAGCCTTCCTGTTACAAGGAGATTCAGTTGTCTGAAAAAACGCGTTTATTTCGGGCTGAAAAACACGTTTTCAAAAGTGTGATGTTACTGCCCAATAACTTACATGGGGTTGACCAAACTTGCAGAAACATGTTTATTTCTGCTGAAAAACACGTTTTGACACTTTCTGTACACTGGGGTTAAGGGCTGAGTGTGTGGGCTCTTCTGAGCCTTGCTGTTACAAGGAAATTCAGGTGTCTGAAAAAACGCGCTTATTTCGGGCTGAAAAACACGTTTTGAAAAATGTGATGTTACTGCCCCATAACTTACATGGGGTTGACCAAACTTGCAGAAACATGTTTATTTCTGCTGAAAAACACGTTTTGACACTTTCTGCACACTGGGGTTAAGGGCTGAGTGTGTGGGCTCTTCTGAGCCTTGCTGTTACAAGGAGATTCAGTTGTCTGAAAAAACGTGCTTATTTCGGGCTGAAAAACACGTTTTCAAAAGTGTGATGTTACTGCCCCATAACTTACATGGGGTTGACCAAACTTGCAGAAACATGTTTATTTCTGCTGAAAAACACGTTTTGACACTTTCTGCACACTGGGGTTAAGGGCTGAGTGTGTGGGCTCTTCTGAGCCTTGCTGTTACAAGGAGATTCAGTTGTCTGAAAAAACGTGCTTATTTCGGGCTGAAAAACACGTTTTCAAAAGTGTGATGTTACTGCCCCATAACTTACATGGGGTTGACCAAAGTTGCAGAAACATGTTTATTTCTGCTGAAAAACACGTTTTGACACTTTCTGTACACTGGGGTTAAGGGCTGAGTGTGTGGGCTCTTCTGAGCCTTGCTGTTACAAGGAAATTCAGGTGTCTGAAAAAACGCGCTTATTTCGGGCTGAAAAACACGTTTTGAAAAATGTGATGTTACTGCCCCATAACTTACATGGGGTTGACCAAACTTGCAGAAACATGTTTATTTCTGCTGAAAAACACGTTTTGACACTTTCTGCACACTGGGGTTAAGGGCTGAGTGTGTGGGCTCTTCTAAGCCTTGCTGTTACAAGGAGATTCAGTTGTCTGAAAAACGCGTTTATTTCGGGCTGAAAAACACGTTTTGAAAAGTGTGATGTTACTGCCCCATAACTTACATGGAGTTGACCAAACTTGCAGAAACATGTTTATTTCTGCTGAAAAACACGTTTTGACCCTTTCTGCACACTGGGGTTAAGGGCTGAGTGTGTGGGCTCTTCTGAGCCTTGCTGTTACAAGGAGATTCAGTTGTCTGAAAAAACGCGCTTATTTCGGGCTGAAAAACACGTTTTGAAAAGTGTGATGTTACTGCCCCATAACTTACATGGGGTTGACCAAACTTGCAGAAACATGTTTATTTCTGCTGAAAAACACGTTTTGACACTTTCTGTACACTGGGGTTAAGGGCTGAGTGTGCGGGCTCTTCTGAGCCTTGCTGTTACAAGGAAATTCAGGTGTCTGAAAAAACGCGCTTATTTCGGGCTGAAAAACACGTTTTGAAAAATGTGATGTTACTGCCCCATAACTTACATGGGGTTGACCAAACTTGCAGAAACATGTTTATTTCTGCTGAAAAACACGTTTTGACACTTTCTGCACACTGGGGTTAAGGGCTGAGTGTGTGGGCTCTTCTGAGCCTTGCTGTTACAAGGAGATTCAGTTGTCTGAAAAAACGTGCTTATTTCGGGCTGAAAAACACGTTTTCAAAAGTGTGATGTTACTGCCCCATAACTTACATGGGGTTGACCAAACTTGCAGAAACATGTTTATTTCTGCTGAAAAACACGTTTTGACACTTTCTGTACACTGGGGTTAAGGGCTGAGTGTGTGGGCTCTTCTGAGCCTTCCTGTTACAAGGAGATTCAGTTGTCTGAAAAAACGCGTTTATTTCGGGCTGAAAAACACGTTTTCAAAAGTGTGATGTTACTGCCCAATAACTTACATGGGGTTGACCAAACTTGCAGAAACATGTTTATTTCTGCTGAAAAACACGTTTTGACACTTTCTGTACACTGGGGTTAAGGGCTGAGTGTGTGGGCTCTTCTGAGCCTTGCTGTTACAAGGAAATTCAGGTGTCTGAAAAAACGCGCTTATTTCGGGCTGAAAAACACGTTTTGAAAAATGTGATGTTACTGCCCCATAACTTACATGGGGTTGACCAAACTTGCAGAAACATGTTTATTTCTGCTGAAAAACACGTTTTGACACTTTCTGCACACTGGGGTTAATGGCTGAGTGTGTGGGCTCTTCTGAGCCTTGCTGTTACAAGGAGATTCAGTTGTCTGAAAAAACGTGCTTATTTCGGGCTGAAAAACACGTTTTCAAAAGTGTGATGTTACTGCCCCATAACTTACATGGGGTTGACCAAACTTGCAGAAACATGTTTATTTCTGCTGAAAAACACGTTTTGACACTTTCTGCACACTGGGGTTAAGGGCTGAGTGTGTGGGCTCTTCTGAGCCTTGCTGTTACAAGGAGATTCAGTTGTCTGAAAAAACGTGCTTATTTCGGGCTGAAAAACACGTTTTCAAAAGTGTGATGTTACTGCCCCATAACTTACATGGGGTTGACCAAACTTGCAGAAACATGTTTATTTCTGCTGAAAAACACGTTTTGACACTTTCTGTACACTGGGGTTAAGGGCTGAGTGTGTGGGCTCTTCTGAGCCTTGCTGTTACAAGGAAATTCAGGTGTCTGAAAAAACGCGCTTATTTCGGGCTGAAAAACACGTTTTGAAAAATGTGATGTTACTGCCCCATAACTTACATGGGGTTGACCAAACTTGCAGAAACATGTTTATTTCTGCTGAAAAACACGTTTTGACACTTTCTGCACACTGGGGTTAAGGGCTGAGTGTGTGGGCTCTTCTAAGCCTTGCTGTTACAAGGAGATTCAGTTGTCTGAAAAACGCGTTTATTTCGGGCTGAAAAACACGTTTTGAAAAGTGTGATGTTACTGCCCCATAACTTACATGGAGTTGACCAAACTTGCAGAAACATGTTTATTTCTGCTGAAAAACACGTTTTGACCCTTTCTGCACACTGGGGTTAAGGGCTGAGTGTGTGGGCTCTTCTGAGCCTTGCTGTTACAAGGAGATGCAGTTGTCTGAAAAAACGCGCTTATTTCGGGCTGAAAAACACGTTTTGAAAAGTGTGATGTTACTGCCCCATAACTTACATGGGGTTGACCAAACTTGCAGAAACATGTTTATTTCTGCTGAAAAACACGTTTTGACACTTTCTGTACACTGGGGTTAAGGGCTGAGTGTGTGGGCTCTTCTGAGCCTTCCTGTTACAAGGAGATTCAGTTGTCTGAAAAAACGCGTTTATTTCGGGCTGAAAAACACGTTTTCAAAAGTGTGATGTTACTGCCCAATAACTTACATGGGGTTGACCAAACTTGCAGAAACATGTTTATTTCTGCTGAAAAACACGTTTTGACACTTTCTGTACACTGGGGTTAAGGGCTGAGTGTGTGGGCTCTTCTGAGCCTTGCTGTTACAAGGAAATTCAGGTGTCTGAAAAAACGCGCTTATTTCGGGCTGAAAAACACGTTTTGAAAAATGTGATGTTACTGCCCCATAACTTACATGGGGTTGACCAAACTTGCAGAAACATGTTTATTTCTGCTGAAAAACACGTTTTGACACTTTCTGCACACTGGGGTTAATGGCTGAGTGTGTGGGCTCTTCCGAGCCTTGCTGTTACAAGGAGATTCAGTTGTCTGAAAAAACGTGCTTATTTCGGGCTGAAAAACACGTTTTCAAAAGTGTGATGTTACTGCCCCATAACTTACATGGGGTTGACCAAACTTGCAGAAACATGTTTATTTCTGCTGAAAAACACGTTTTGACACTTTCTGCACACTGGGGTTAAGGGCTGAGTGTGTGGGCTCTTCTGAGCCTTGCTGTTACAAGGAGATTCAGTTGTCTGAAAAAACGTGCTTATTTCGGGCTGAAAAACACGTTTTCAAAAGTGTGATGTTACTGCCCCATAACTTACATGGGGTTGACCAAACTTGCAGAAACATGTTTATTTCTGCTGAAAAACACGTTTTGACACTTTCTGTACACTGGGGTTAAGGGCTGAGTGTGTGGGCTCTTCTGAGCCTTGCTGTTACAAGGAAATTCAGGTGTCTGAAAAAACGCGCTTATTTCGGGCTGAAAAACACGTTTTGAAAAATGTGATGTTACTGCCCCATAACTTACATGGGGTTGACCAAACTTGCAGAAACATGTTTATTTCTGCTGAAAAACACGTTTTGACACTTTCTGCACACTGGGGTTAAGGGCTGAGTGTGTGGGCTCTTCTAAGCCTTGCTGTTACAAGGAGATTCAGTTGTCTGAAAAACGCGTTTATTTCGGGCTGAAAAACACGTTTTGAAAAGTGTGATGTTACTGCCCCATAACTTACATGGAGTTGACCAAACTTGCAGAAACATGTTTATTTCTGCTGAAAAACACGTTTTGACCCTTTCTGCACACTGGGGTTAAGGGCTGAGTGTGTGGGCTCTTCTGAGCCTTGCTGTTACAAGGAGATTCAGTTGTCTGAAAAAACGCGCTTATTTCGGGCTGAAAAACACGTTTTCAAAAGTGTGATGTTACTGCCCCATAACTTACATGGGGTTGACCAAACTTGCAGAAACATGTTTATTTCTGCTGAAAAACACGTTTTGACACTTTCTGTACACTGGGGTTAAGGGCTGAGTGTGCGGGCTCTTCTGAGCCTTGCTGTTACAAGGAAATTCAGGTGTCTGAAAAAACGCGCTTATTTCGGGCTGAAAAACACGTTTTGAAAAATGTGATGTTACTGCCCCATAACTTACATGGGGTTGACCAAACTTGCAGAAACATGTTTATTTCTGCTGAAAAACACGTTTTGACACTTTCTGCACACTGGGGTTAAGGGCTGAGTGTGTGGGCTCTTCTGAGCCTTGCTGTTACAAGGAGATTCAGTTGTCTGAAAAAACGTGCTTATTTCGGGCTGAAAAACACGTTTTCAAAAGTGTGATGTTACTGCCCCATAACTTACATGGGGTTGACCAAACTTGCAGAAACATGTTTATTTCTGCTGAAAAACACGTTTTGACACTTTCTGCACACTGGGGTTAAGGGCTGAGTGTGTGGGCTCTTCTAAGCCTTGCTGTTACAAGGAGATTCAGTTGTCTGAAAAACGCGCTTATTTCGGGCTGAAAAACACGTTTTGAAAAATGTGATGTTACTGCCCCATAACTTACATGGGGTTGACCAAACTTGCAGAAACATGTTTATTTCTGCTGAAAAACACGTTTTGACACTTTCTGCACACTGGGGTTAAGGGCTGAGTGTGTGGGCTCTTCTAAGCCTTGCTGTTACAAGGAGATTCAGTTGTCTGAAAAACGCGTTTATTTCGGGCTGAAAAACACGTTTTGAAAAGTGTGATGTTACTGCCCCATAACTTACATGGAGTTGACCAAACTTGCAGAAACATGTTTATTTCTGCTGAAAAACACGTTTTGACCCTTTCTGCACACTGGGGTTAAGGGCTGAGTGTGTGGGCTCTTCTGAGCCTTGCTGTTACAAGGAGATTCAGTTGTCTGAAAAAACGCGCTTATTTCGGGCTGAAAAACACGTTTTCAAAAGTGTGATGTTACTGCCCCATAACTTACATGGGGTTGACCAAACTTGCAGAAACATGTTTATTTCTGCTGAAAAACACGTTTTGACACTTTCTGTACACTGGGGTTAAGGGCTGAGTGTGCGGGCTCTTCTGAGCCTTGCTGTTACAAGGAAATTCAGGTGTCTGAAAAAACGCGCTTATTTCGGGCTGAAAAACACGTTTTGAAAAATGTGATGTTACTGCCCCATAACTTACATGGGGTTGACCAAACTTGCAGAAACATGTTTATTTCTGCTGAAAAACACGTTTTGACACTTTCTGCACACTGGGGTTAAGGGCTGAGTGTGTGGGCTCTTCTGAGCCTTGCTGTTACAAGGAGATTCAGTTGTCTGAAAAAACGTGCTTATTTCGGGCTGAAAAACACGTTTTCAAAAGTGTGATGTTACTGCCCCATAACTTACATGGGGTTGACCAAACTTGCAGAAACATGTTTATTTCTGCTGAAAAACACGTTTTGACACTTTCTGCACACTGGGGTTAAGGGCTGAGTGTGTGGGCTCTTCTAAGCCTTGCTGTTACAAGGAGATTCAGTTGTCTGAAAAACGCGCTTATTTCGGGCTGAAAAACACGTTTTGAAAAATGTGATGTTACTGCCCCATAACTTACATGGGGTTGACCAAACTTGCAGAAACATGTTTATTTCTGCTGAAAAACACGTTTTGACACTTTCTGCACACTGGGGTTAAGGGCTGAGTGTGTGGGCTCTTCTGAGCCTTGCTGTTACAAGGAGATTCAGTTGTGTGAAAAAACGTGCTTATTTCGGGCTGAAAAACACGTTTTGAAAAGTGTGATGTTACTGCCCCATAACTTACATGGGGTTGACCAAAGTTGCAGAAACATGTTTATTTCTGCTGAAAAACACGTTTTGACACTTTCTGCACACTGGGGTTAAGGGCTGAGTGTGTGGGCTCTTCTGAGCCTTGCTGTTACAAGGAGATTCAGTTGTCTGAAAAAACGTGCTTATTTCGGGCTGAAAAACACGTTTTCAAAAGTGTGATGTTACTGCCCCATAACTTACATGGGGTTGACCAAACTTGCAGAAACATGTTTATTTCTGCTGAAAAACACGTTTTGACACTTTCTGCACACTGGGGTTAAGGGCTGAGTGTGTGGGCTCTTCTGAGCCTTGCTGTTACAAGGAGATTCAGTTGTCTGAAAAAACGCGCTTATTTCGGGCTGAAAAACACGTTTTGAAACGTGTGATGTTACTGCCCCATAACTTACATGGGGTTGACCAAACTTGCAGAAACATGTTTATTTCTGCTGAAAAACACGTTTTGACACTTTCTGCACACTGGGGTTAAGGGCTGAGTGTGTGGGCTCTTCTGAGCCTTGCTGTTACAAGGAGATTCAGTTGTCTGAAAAAACGTGCTTATTTCGGGCTGAAAAACACGTTTTGAAAAGTGTGATGTTACTGCCCCATAACTTACATGGGGTTGACCAAACTTGCAGAAACATGTTTATTTCTGCTGAAAAACACGTTTTGACACTTTCTGCACACTGGGGTTAAGGGCTGAGTGTGTGGGCTCTTCTAAGCCTTGCTGTTACAAGGAGATTCAGTTGTCTGAAAAACGCGTTTATTTCGGGCTGAAAAACACGTTTTGAAAAGTGTGATGTTACTGCCCCATAACTTACATGGAGTTGACCAAACTTGCAGAAACATGTTTATTTCTGCTGAAAAACACGTTTTGACCCTTTCTGCACACTGGGGTTAAGGGCTGAGTGTGTGGGCTCTTCTGAGCCTTGCTGTTACAAGGAGATTCAGTTGTCTGAAAAAACGCGCTTATTTCGGGCTGAAAAACACGTTTTGAAAAGTGTGATGTTACTGCCCCATAACTTACATGGGGTTGACCAAACTTGCAGAAACATGTTTATTTCTGCTGAAAAACACGTTTTGACACTTTCTGTACACTGGGGTTAAGGGCTGAGTGTGTGGGCTCTTCTGAGCCTTGCTGTTACAAGGAAATTCAGGTGTCTGAAAAAACGCGCTTATTTCGGGCTGAAAAACACGTTTTGAAAAATGTGATGTTACTGCCCCATAACTTACATGGGGTTGACCAAACTTGCAGAAACATGTTTATTTCTGCTGAAAAACACGTTTTGACACTTTCTGCACACTGGGGTTAAGGGCTGAGTGTGTGGGCTCTTCTAAGCCTTGCTGTTACAAGGAGATTCAGTTGTCTGAAAAACGCGCTTATTTCGGGCTGAAAAACACGTTTTGAAAAATGTGATGTTACTGCCCCATAACTTACATGGGGTTGACCAAACTTGCAGAAACATGTTTATTTCTGCTGAAAAACACGTTTTGACACTTTCTGCACACTGGGGTTAAGGGCTGAGTGTGTGGGCTCTTCTGAGCCTTGCTGTTACAAGGAGATTCAGTTGTCTGAAAAAACGTGCTTATTTCGGGCTGAAAAACACGTTTTCAAAAGTGTGATGTTACTGCCCCATAACTTACATGGGGTTGACCAAAGTTGCAGAAACATGTTTATTTCTGCTGAAAAACACGTTTTGACACTTTCTGCACACTGGGGTTAAGGGCTGAGTGTGTGGGCTCTTCTGAGCCTTGCTGTTACAAGGAGATTCAGTTGTCTGAAAAAACGTGCTTATTTCGGGCTGAAAAACACGTTTTCAAAAGTGTGATGTTACTGCCCCATAACTTACATGGGGTTGACCAAACTTGCAGAAACATGTTTATTTCTGCTGAAAAACACGTTTTGACACTTTCTGTACACTGGGGTTAAGGGCTGAGTGTGTGGGCTCTTCTGAGCCTTGCTGTTACAAGGAAATTCAGGTGTCTGAAAAAACGCGCTTATTTCGGGCTGAAAAACACGTTTTGAAAAGTGTGATGTTACTGCCCCATAACTTACATGGGGTTGACCAAACTTGCAGAAACATGTTTATTTCTGCTGAAAAACACGTTTTGACACTTTCTGTACACTGGGGTTAAGGGCTGAGTGTGTGGGCTCTTCTGAGCCTTGCTGTTACAAGGAAATTCAGGTGTCTGAAAAAACGCGCTTATTTCGGGCTGAAAAACACGTTTTGAAAAATGTGATGTTACTGCCCCATAACTTACATGGGGTTGACCAAACTTGCAGAAACATGTTTATTTCTGCTGAAAAACACGTTTTGACACTTTCTGCACACTGGGGTTAAGGGCTGAGTGTGTGGGCTCTTCTGAGCCTTGCTGTTACAAGGAGATTCAGTTGTCTGAAAAAACGTGCTTATTTCGGGCTGAAAAACACGTTTTGAAAAGTGTGATGTTACTGCCCCATAACTTACATGGGGTTGACCAAACTTGCAGAAACATGTTTATTTCTGCTGAAAAACACGTTTTGACACTTTCTGCACACTGGGGTTAAGGGCTGAGTGTGTGGGCTCTTCTAAGCCTTGCTGTTACAAGGAGATTCAGTTGTCTGAAAAACGCGTTTATTTCGGGCTGAAAAACACGTTTTGAAAAGTGTGATGTTACTGCCCCATAACTTACATGGAGTTGACCAAACTTGCAGAAACATGTTTATTTCTGCTGAAAAACACGTTTTGACCCTTTCTGCACACTGGGGTTAAGGGCTGAGTGTGTGGGCTCTTCTGAGCCTTGCTGTTACAAGGAGATTCAGTTGTCTGAAAAAACGCGCTTATTTCGGGCTGAAAAACACGTTTTGAAAAGTGTGATGTTACTGCCCCATAACTTACATGGGGTTGACCAAACTTGCAGAAACATGTTTATTTCTGCTGAAAAACACGTTTTGACACTTTCTGTACACTGGGGTTAAGGGCTGAGTGTGTGGGCTCTTCTGAGCCTTGCTGTTACAAGGAAATTCAGGTGTCTGAAAAAACGCGCTTATTTCGGGCTGAAAAACACGTTTTGAAAAATGTGATGTTACTGCCCCATAACTTACATGGGGTTGACCAAACTTGCAGAAACATGTTTATTTCTGCTGAAAAACACGTTTTGACACTTTCTGCACACTGGGGTTAAGGGCTGAGTGTGTGGGCTCTTCTAAGCCTTGCTGTTACAAGGAGATTCAGTTGTCTGAAAAACGCGCTTATTTCGGGCTGAAAAACACGTTTTGAAAAATGTGATGTTACTGCCCCATAACTTACATGGGGTTGACCAAACTTGCAGAAACATGTTTATTTCTGCTGAAAAACACGTTTTGACACTTTCTGCACACTGGGGTTAAGGGCTGAGTGTGTGGGCTCTTCTGAGCCTTGCTGTTACAAGGAGATTCAGTTGTCTGAAAAAACGTGCTTATTTCGGGCTGAAAAACACGTTTTCAAAAGTGTGATGTTACTGCCCCATAACTTACATGGGGTTGACCAAAGTTGCAGAAACATGTTTATTTCTGCTGAAAAACACGTTTTGACACTTTCTGCACACTGGGGTTAAGGGCTGAGTGTGTGGGCTCTTCTGAGCCTTGCTGTTACAAGGAGATTCAGTTGTCTGAAAAAACGTGCTTATTTCGGGCTGAAAAACACGTTTTCAAAAGTGTGATGTTACTGCCCCATAACTTACATGGGGTTGACCAAACTTGCAGAAACATGTTTATTTCTGCTGAAAAACACGTTTTGACACTTTGTGTACACTGGGGTTAAGGGCTGAGTGTGTGGGCTCTTCTGAGCCTTGCTGTTACAAGGAAATTCAGGTGTCTGAAAAAACGCGCTTATTTCGGGCTGAAAAACACGTTTTGAAAAATGTGATGTAACTGCCCCATAACTTACATGGGGTTGACCAAACTTGCAGAAACATGTTTATTTCTGCTGAAAAACACGTTTTGACACTTTCTGCACACTGGGGTTAAGGGCTGAGTGTGTGGGCTCTTCTGAGCCTTGCTGTTACAAGGAGATTCAGTTGTCTGAAAAAACGCGCTTATTTCGGGCTGAAAAACACGTTTTGAAACGTGTGATGTTACTGCCCCATAACTTACATGGGGTTGACCAAACTTGCAGAAACATGTTTATTTCTGCTGAAAAACACGTTTTGACACTTTCTGCACACTGGGGTTAAGGGCTGAGTGTGTGGGCTCTTCTAAGCCTTGCTGTTACAAGGAGATTCAGTTGTCTGAAAAACGTGTTTATTTCGGGCTGAAAAACATGTTTTGAAAAGTGTGATGTTACTGCCCCATAACTTACATGGAGTTGACCAAACTTGCAGAAACATGTTTATTTCTGCTGAAAAACACGTTTTGACCCTTTCTGCACACTGGGGTTAAGGGCTGAGTGTGTGGGCTCTTCTGAGCCTTGCTGTTACAAGGAGATTCAGTTGTCTGAAAAAACGCGCTTATTTCGGGCTGAAAAACACGTTTTGAAAAGTGTGATGTTACTGCCCCATAACTTACATGGGGTTGACCAAACTTGCAGAAACATGTTTATTTCTGCTGAAAAACACGTTTTGACACTTTCTGTACACTGGGGTTAAGGGCTGAGTGTGTGGGCTCTTCTGAGCCTTGCTGTTACAAGGAAATTCAGGTGTCTGAAAAAACGCGCTTATTTCGGGCTGAAAAACACGTTTTGAAAAATGTGATGTTACTGCCCCATAACTTACATGGGGTTGACCAAACTTGCAGAAACATGTTTATTTCTGCTGAAAAACACGTTTTGACACTTTCTGCACACTGGGGTTAAGGGCTGAGTGTGTGGGCTCTTCTGAGCCTTGCTGTTACAAGGAGATTCAGTTGTCTGAAAAAACGTGCTTATTTCGGGCTGAAAAACACGTTTTCAAAAGTGTGATGTTACTGCCCCATAACTTACATGGGGTTGACCAAACTTGCAGAAACATGTTTATTTCTGCTGAAAAACACGTTTTGACACTTTCTGCACACTGGGGTTAAGGGCTGAGTGTGTGGGCTCTTCTGAGCCTTGCTGTTACAAGGAGATTCAGTTGTCTGAAAAAACGTGCTTATTTCGGGCTGAAAAACACGTTTTCAAAAGTGTGATGTTACTGCCCCATAACTTACATGGGGTTGACAAAACTTGCAGAAAAATGTTTATTTCTGCTGAAAAACACGTTTTGACACTTTCTGCACACTGGGGTTAAGGGCTGAGTGTGTGGGCTCTTCTGAGCCTTGCTGTTACAAGGAGATTCAGTTGTCTGAAAAAACGCGTTTATTTCGGGCTGAAAAACACGTTTTCAAAAGTGTGATGTTACTGCCCCATAACTTACATGGGGTTGACCAAACTTGCAGAAACATGTTTATTTCTGCTGAAAAACACGTTTTGACACTTTCTGCACACTGGGGTTAAGGGCTGAGTGTGTGGGCTCTTCTGAGCCTTGCTGTTACAAGGAGATTCAGTTGTCTGAAAAAACGCGTTTATTATGGGCTGAAAAACACGTTTCCAAAAGTGTGATGTTACTGCCCCATAACTTACATGGGGTTGACCAAACTTGCAGAAACATGTTTATTTCTGCTGAAAAACACGTTTTGACACTTTCTGTACACTGGGGTTAAGGGCTGAGTGTGTGGGCTCTTCTAAGCCTTGCTGTTACAAGGAGATTCAGTTAACTGAAAAAACGCGTTTATTTCGGGCTGAAAAACACGTTTTGAAAAGTGTGATGTTACTGCCCCATAACTTACATGGGGTTGACCAAACTTGCAGAAACATGTTTATTTCTGCTGAAAAACACGTTTTGACACTTTCTGTACACTGGGGTTAAGGGCTGAGTGTGTGGGCTCTTCTGAGCCTTGCTGTTACAAGGAGATTCAGTTGTCTGAAAAAACGCGTTTATTTCGGGCTGAAAAACACGTTTTCAAAAGTGTGATGTTACTGCCCCATAACTTACATGGGGTTGACCAAACTTGCAGAAAAATGTTTATTTCTGCTGAAAAACACGTTTTGACACTTTCTGTACACTGGGGTTAAGGGCTGAGTGTGTGGGCTGTTCTGAGCCTTGCTGTTACAAGGAGATTCAGTTGTCTGAAAAAACGTGCTTATTTCGGGCTGAAAAACACGTTTTCAAAAGTGTGATGTTACTGCCCCATAACTTACATGGGGTTGACCAAACTTGCAGAAACATGTTTATTTCTGCTGAAAAACACGTTTTGACCCTTTCTGCACACTGGGGTTAAGGGCTGAGTGTGTGGGCTCTTCTGAGCCTTGCTGTTACAAGGAGATTCAGTTGTCTGAAAAAACGCGCTTATTTCGGGCTGAAAAACACGTTTTGAAAAGTGTGATGTTACTGCCCCATAACTTACATGGGGTTGACCAAACTTGCAGAAACATGTTTATTTCTGCTGAAAAACACGTTTTGACACTTTCTGTACACTGGGGTTAAGGGCTGAGTGTGTGGGCTCTTCTGAGCCTTGCTGTTACAAGGAGATTCAGTTGTCTGAAAAAACGTGCTTATTTCGGGCTGAAAAACACGTTTTCAAAAGTGTGATGTTACTGCCCCATAACTTACATGGGGTTGACCAAACTTGCAGAAACATGTTTATTTCTGCTGAAAAACACGTTTTGACCCTTTCTGCACACTGGGGTTAAGGGCTGAGTGTGTGGGCTCTTCTGAGCCTTGCTGTTACAAGGAGATTCAGTTGTCTGAAAAAACGTGCTTATTTCGGGCTGAAAAACACGTTTTCAAAAGTGTGATGTTACTGCCCCATAACTTACATGGGGTTGACCAAACTTGCAGAAACATGTTTGTTTCTGCTGAAAAACACGTTTTGACCCTTTCTGCACACTGGGGTTAAGGGCTGAGTGTGTGGGCTGTTCTGAGCCTTGCTGTTACAAGGAGATTCAGTTGTCTGAAAAAACGTGCTTATTTCGGGCTGAAAAACACGTTTTCAAAAGTGTGATGTTACTGCCCCATAACTTACATGGGGTTGACCAAACTTGCAGAAACATGTTTATTTCTGCTGAAAAACACGTTTTGACCCTTTCTGCACACTGGGGTTAAGGGCTGAGTGTGTGGGCTCTTCTGAGCCTTGCTGTTACAAGGAGATTCAGTTGTCTGAAAAAACGCGCTTATTTCGGGTTGAAAAACACGTTTTGAAAAGTGTGATGTTACTGCCCCATAACTTACATGGGGTTGACCAAACTTGCAGAAACATGTTTATTTCTGCTGAAAAACACGTTTTGACACTTTCTGTACACTGGGGTTAAGGGCTGAGTGTGTGGGCTGTTCTGAGCCTTGCTGTTACAAGGAGATTCAGTTGTCTGAAAAAACGTGCTTATTTCGGGCTGAAAAACACGTTTTCAAAAGTGTGATGTTACTGCCCCATAACTTACATGGGGTTGACCAAACTTGCAGAAACATGTTTATTTCTGCTGAAAAACACGTTTTGACACTTTCTGTACACTGGGGTTAAGGGCTGAGTGTGTGGGCTCTTCTGAGCCTTGCTGTTACAAGGAAATTCAGGTGTCTGAAAAAACGCGCTTATTTCGGGCTGAAAAACACGTTTTGAAAGGTGTGATGTTACTGCCCCATAACTTACATGGGGTTGACCAAACTTGCAGAAACATGTTTATTTCTGCTGAAAAACACGTTTTGACACTTTCTGTACACTGGGGTTAAGGGCTGAGTGTGTGGGCTCTTCTAAGCCTTGCTGTTACAAGGAGATTCAGTTGTCTGAAAAAACGCGTTTATTTCGGGCTGAAAAACACGTTTTGAAAAGTGTGATGTTACTGCCCCATAACTTACATGGGGTTGACCAAACTTGCAGAAACATGTTTATTTCTGCTGAAAAACACGTTTTGACCCTTTCTGCACACTGGGGTTAAGGGCTGAGTGTGTGGGCTCTTCTGAGCCTTGCTGTTACAAGGAGATTCAGTTGTCTGAAAAAACGCGTTTATTATGGGCTGAAAAACACGTTTCCAAAAGTGTGATGTTACTGCCCCATAACTTACATGGGGTTGACCAAACTTGCAGAAACATGTTTATTTCTGCTGAAAAACACGTTTTGACACTTTCTGTACACTGGGGTTAAGGGCTGAGTGTGTGGGCTCTTCTAAGCCTTGCTGTTACAAGGAGATTCAGTTGTCTGAAAAAACGCGTTTATTTCGGGCTGAAAAACACGTTTTGAAAAGTGTGATGTTACTGCCCCATAACTTACATGGGGTTGACCAAACTTGCAGAAACATGTTTATTTCTGCTGAAAAACACGTTTTGACACTTTCTGTACACTGGGGTTAAGGGCTGAGTGTGTGGGCTCTTCTGAGCCTTGCTGTTACAAGGAGATTCAGCTGTCTGAAAAAACGCGTTTATTTCGGGCTGAAAAACACGTTTTCAAAAGTGTGATGTTACTGCCCCATAACTTACATGGGGTTGACCAAACTTGCAGAAAAATGTTTATTTCTGCTGAAAAACACGTTTTGAAACTTTCTGTACACTGGGGTTAAGGGCTGAGTGTGTGGGCTGTTCTGAGCCTTGCTGTTACAAGGAGATTCAGTTGTCTGAAAAAACGTGCTTATTTCGGGCTGAAAAACACGTTTTCAAAAGTGTGATGTTACTGCCCCATAACTTACATGGGGTTGACCAAACTTGCAGAAACATGTTTATTTCTGCTGAAAAACACGTTTTGACACTTTCTGTACACTGGGGTTAAGGGCTGAGTGTGTGGGCTCTTCTGAGCCTTCCTGTTACAAGGAGATTCAGTTGTCTGAAAAAACGCGTTTATTTCGGGCTGAAAAACACGTTTTCAAAAGTGTGATGTTACTGCCCAATAACTTACATGGGGTTGACCAAACTTGCAGAAACATGTTTATTTCTGCTGAAAAACACGTTTTGACACTTTCTGTACACTGGGGTTAAGGGCTGAGTGTGTGGGCTCTTCTGAGCCTTGCTGTTACAAGGAAATTCAGGTGTCTGAAAAAACGCGCTTATTTCGGGCTGAAAAACACGTTTTGAAAAATGTGATGTTACTGCCCCATAACTTACATGGGGTTGACCAAACTTGCAGAAACATGTTTATTTCTGCTGAAAAACACGTTTTGACACTGTCTACACACTGGGGTTAAGGGCTGAGTGTGTGGGCTCTTCTGAGCCTTGCTGTTACAAGGAGATTCAGTTGTCTGAAAAAACGTGCTTATTTCGGGCTGAAAAACACGTTTTCAAAAGTGTGATGTTACTGCCCCATAACTTACATGGGGTTGACCAAACTTGCAGAAACATGTTTATTTCTGCTGAAAAACACGTTTTGACACTTTCTGTACACTGGGGTTAAGGGCTGAGTGTGTGGGCTCTTCTAAGCCTTGCTGTTACAAGGAGATTCAGTTGTCTGAAAAAACGCGTTTATTTCGGGCTGAAAAACACGTTTTGAAAAGTGTGATGTTACTGCCCCATAACTTACATGGGGTTGACCAAACTTGCAGAAACATGTTTATTTCTGCTGAAAAACACGTTTTGACACTTTCTGTACACTGGGGTTAAGGGCTGAGTGTGTGGGCTCTTCTGAGCCTTGCTGTTACAAGGAGATTCAGTTGTCTGAAAAAACGCGTTTATTTCGGGCTGAAAAACACGTTTTCAAAAGTGTGATGTTACTGCCCCATAACTTACATGGGGTTGACCAAACTTCCAGAAAAATGTTTATTTCTGCTGAAAAACACGTTTTGACACTTTCTGTACACTGGGGTTAAGGGCTGAGTGTGTGGGCTGTTCTGAGCCTTGCTGTTACAAGGAGATTCAGTTGTCTGAAAAAACGTGCTTATTTCGGGCTGAAAAACACGTTTTCAAAAGTGTGATGTTACTGCCCCATAACTTACATGGGGTTGACCAAACTTGCAGAAACATGTTTATTTCTGCTGAAAAACACGTTTTGACCCTTTCTGCACACTGGGGTTAAGGGCTGAGTGTGTGGGCTCTTCTGAGCCTTGCTGTTACAAGGAGATTCAGTTGTCTGAAAAAACGCGCTTATTTCGGGCTGAAAAACACGTTTTGAAAAGTGTGATGTTACTGCCCCATAACTTACATGGGGTTGACCAAACTTGCAGAAACATGTTTATTTCTGCTGAAAAACACGTTTTGACACTTTCTGTACACTGGGGTTAAGGGCTGAGTGTGTGGGCTCTTCTGAGCCTTGCTGTTACAAGGAGATTCAGTTGTCTGAAAAAACGTGCTTATTTCGGGCTGAAAAACACGTTTTCAAAAGTGTGATGTTACTGCCCCATAACTTACATGGGGTTGACCAAACTTGCAGAAACATGTTTATTTCTGCTGAAAAACACGTTTTGACACTTTCTGTACACTGGGGTTAAGGGCTGAGTGTGTGGGCTCTTCTGAGCCTTGCTGTTACAAGGAAATTCAGGTGTCTGAAAAAACGCGCTTATTTCGGGCTGAAAAACACGTTTTGAAAAGTGTGATGTTACTGCCCCATAACTTACATGGGGTTGACCAAACTTGCAGAAACATGTTTATTTCTGCTGAAAAACACGTTTTGACACTTTCTGTACACTGGGGTTAAGGGCTGAGTGTGTGGGCTCTTCTAAGCCTTGCTGTTACAAGGAGATTCAGTTGTCTGAAAAAACGCGTTTATTTCGGGCTGAAAAACACGTTTTGAAAAGTGTGATGTTACTGCCCCATAACTTACATGGGGTTGACCAAACTTGCAGAAACATGTTTATTTCTGCTGAAAAACACGTTTTGACCCTTTCTGCACACTGGGGTTAAGGGCTGAGTGTGTGGGCTCTTCTGAGCCTTGCTGTTACAAGGAGATTCAGTTGTCTGAAAAAACGCGTTTATTATGGGCTGAAAAACACGTTTCCAAAAGTGTGATGTTACTGCCCCATAACTTACATGGGGTTGACCAAACTTGCAGAAACATGTTTATTTCTGCTGAAAAACACGTTTTGACACTTTCTGTACACTGGGGTTAAGGGCTGAGTGTGTGGGCTCTTCTAAGCCTTGCTGTTACAAGGAGATTCAGTTGTCTGAAAAAACGCGTTTATTTCGGGCTGAAAAACACGTTTTGAAAAGTGTGATGTTACTGCCCCATAACTTACATGGGGTTGACCAAACTTGCAGAAACATGTTTATTTCTGCTGAAAAACACGTTTTGACACTTTCTGTACACTGGGGTTAAGGGCTGAGTGTGTGGGCTCTTCTGAGCCTTGCTGTTACAAGGAGATTCAGTTGTCTGAAAAAACGCGTTTATTTCGGACTGAAAAACACGTTTTCAAAAGTGTGATGTTACTGCCCCATAACTTACATGGGGTTGACCAAACTTGCAGAAAAATGTTTATTTCTGCTGAAAAACACGTTTTGACACTTTCTGTACACTGGGGTTAAGGGCTGAGTGTGTGGGCTGTTCTGAGCCTTGCTGTTACAAGGAGATTCAGTTGTCTGAAAAAACGTGCTTATTTCGGGCTGAAAAACACGTTTTCAAAAGTGTGATGTTACTGCCCCATAACTTACATGGGGTTGACCAAACTTGCAGAAACATGTTTATTTCTGCTGAAAAACACGTTTTGACCCTTTCTGCACACTGGGGTTAAGGGCTGAGTGTGTGGGCTCTTCTGAGCCTTGCTGTTACAAGGAGATTCAGTTGTCTGAAAAAACGCGCTTATTTCGGGCTGAAAAACACGTTTTGAAAAGTGTGATGTTACTGCCCCATAACTTACATGGGGTTGACCAAACTTGCAGAAACATGTTTATTTCTGCTGAAAAACACGTTTTGACACTTTCTGTACACTGGGGTTAAGGGCTGAGTGTGTGGGCTCTTCTGAGCCTTCCTGTTACAAGGAGATTCAGTTGTCTGAAAAAACGCGCTTATTTCGGGCTGAAAAACACGTTTTCAAAAGTGTGATGTTACTGCCCAATAACTTACATGGGGTTGACCAAACTTGCAGAAACATGTTTATTTCTGCTGAAAAACACGTTTTGACACTTTCTGTACACTGGGGTTAAGGGCTGAGTGTGTGGGCTCTTCTGAGCCTTGCTGTTACAAGGAAATTCAGGTGTCTGAAAAAACGCGCTTATTTCGGGCTGAAAAACACGTTTTGAAAAATGTGATGTTACTGCCCCATAACTTACATGGGGTTGACCAAACTTGCAGAAACATGTTTATTTCTGCTGAAAAACACGTTTTGACACTTTCTGCACACTGGGGTTAAGGGCTGAGTCTGTGGGCTCTTCTGAGCCTTGCTGTTACAAGGAGATTCAGTTGTCTGAAAAAACGTGCTTATTTCGGGCTGAAAAACACGTTTTCAAAAGTGTGATGTTACTGCCCCATAACTTACATGGGGTTGACCAAACTTGCAGAAACATGTTTATTTCTGCTGAAAAACACGTTTTGACACTTTCTGCACACTGGGGTTAAGGGCTGAGTGTGTGGGCTCTTCTGAGCCTTGCTGTTACAAGGAGATTCAGTTGTCTGAAAAAACGTGCTTATTTCGGGCTGAAAAACACGTTTTCAAAAGTGTGATGTTACTGCCCCATAACTTACATGGGGTTGACCAAACTTGCAGAAACATGTTTATTTCTGCTGAAAAACACGTTTTGACACTTTCTGTACACTGGGGTTAAGGGCTGAGTGTGTGGGCTCTTCTGAGCCTTGCTGTTACAAGGAAATTCAGGTGTCTGAAAAAACGCGCTTATTTCGGGCTGAAAAACACGTTTTGAAAAATGTGATGTTACTGCCCCATAACTTACATGGGGTTGACCAAACTTGCAGAAACATGTTTATTTCTGCTGAAAAACACGTTTTGACACTTTCTGCACACTGGGGTTAAGGGCTGAGTGTGTGGGCTCTTCTAAGCCTTGCTGTTACAAGGAGATTCAGTTGTCTGAAAAACGCGTTTATTTCGGGCTGAAAAACACGTTTTGAAAAGTGTGATGTTACTGCCCCATAACTTACATGGAGTTGACCAAACTTGCAGAAACATGTTTATTTCTGCTGAAAAACACGTTTTGACCCTTTCTGCACACTGGGGTTAAGGGCTGAGTGTGTGGGCTCTTCTGAGCCTTGCTGTTACAAGGAGATTCAGTTGTCTGAAAAAACGCGCTTATTTCGGGCTGAAAAACACGTTTTGAAAAGTGTGATGTTACTGCCCCATAACTTACATGGGGTTGACCAAACTTGCAGAAACATGTTTATTTCTGCTGAAAAACACGTTTTGACACTTTCTGTACACTGGGGTTAAGGGCTGAGTGTGTGGGCTCTTCTGAGCCTTGCTGTTACAAGGAAATTCAGGTGTCTGAAAAAACGCGCTTATTTCGGGCTGAAAAACACGTTTTGAAAAATGTGATGTTACTGCCCCATAACTTACATGGGGTTGACCAAACTTGCAGAAACATGTTTATTTCTGCTGAAAAACACGTTTTGACACTTTCTGCACACTGGGGTTAAGGGCTGAGTGTGTGGGCTCTTCTAAGCCTTGCTGTTACAAGGAGATTCAGTTGTCTGAAAAACGCGCTTATTTCGGGCTGAAAAACACGTTTTGAAAAATGTGATGTTACTGCCCCATAACTTACATGGGGTTGACCAAACTTGCAGAAACATGTTTATTTCTGCTGAAAAACACGTTTTGACACTTTCTGCACACTGGGGTTAAGGGCTGAGTGTGTGGGCTCTTCTGAGCCTTGCTGTTACAAGGAGATTCAGTTGTGTGAAAAAACGTGCTTATTTCGGGCTGAAAAACATGTTTTGAAAAGTGTGATGTTACTGCCCCATAACTTACATGGGGTTGACCAAAGTTGCAGAAACATGTTTATTTCTGCTGAAAAACACGTTTTGACACTTTCTGCACACTGGGGTTAAGGGCTGAGTGTGTGGGCTCTTCTGAGCCTTGCTTTTACAAGGAGATTCAGTTGTCTGAAAAAACGTGCTTATTTCGGGCTGAAAAACACGTTTTCAAAAGTGTGATGTTACTGCCCCATAACTTACATGGGGTTGACCAAACTTGCAGAAACATGTTTATTTCTGCTGAAAAACACGTTTTGACACTTTCTGTACACTGGGGTTAAGGGCTGAGTGTGTGGGCTCTTCTGAGCCTTGCTGTTACAAGGAAATTCAGGTGTCTGAAAAAACGCGCTTATTTCGGGCTGAAAAACACGTTTTGAAAAATGTGATGTTACTGCCCCATAACTTACATGGGGTTGACCAAACTTGCAGAAACATGTTTATTTCTGCTGAAAAACACGTTTTGACACTTTCTGCACACTGGGGTTAAGGGCTGAGTGTGTGGGCTCTTCTGAGCCTTGCTGTTACAAGGAGATTCAGTTGTCTGAAAAACGCGTTTATTTCGGGCTGAAAAACACGTTTTGAAAAGTGTGATGTTACTGCCCCATAACTTACATGGAGTTGACCAAACTTGCAGAAACATGTTTATTTCTGCTGAAAAACACGTTTTGACCCTTTCTGCACACTGGGGTTAAGGGCTGAGTGTGTGGGCTCTTCTGAGCCTTGCTGTTACAAGGAAATTCAGGTGTCTGAAAAAACGCGCTTATTTCGGGCTGAAAAACACGTTTTGAAAAATGTGATGTTACTGCCCCATAACTTACATGGGGTTGACCAAACTTGCAGAAACATGTTTATTTCTGCTGAAAAACACGTTTTGACACTTTCTGCACACTGGGGTTAAGGGCTGAGTGTGTGGGCTCTTCTGAGCCTTGCTGTTACAAGGAGATTCAGTTGTCTGAAAAAACGTGCTTATTTCGGGCTGAAAAACACGTTTTCAAAAGTGTGATGTTACTGCCCCATAACTTACATAGGGTTGACCAAACTTGCAGAAACATGTTTATTTCTGCTGAAAAACACGTTTTGACACTTTCTGCACACTGGGGTTAAGGGCTGAGTGTGTGGGCTCTTCTGAGCCTTGCTGTTACAAGGAGATTCAGTTGTCTGAAAAAACGTGCTTATTTCGGGCTGAAAAACACGTTTTCAAAAGTGTGATGTTACTGCCCCATAACTTACATGGGGTTGACCAAACTTGCAGAAACATGTTTATTTCTGCTGAAAAACACGTTTTGACACTTTCTGTACACTGGGGTTAAGGGCTGAGTGTGTGGGCTCTTCTGAGCCTTGCTGTTACAAGGAGATTCAGTTGTCTGAAAAAACGTGCTTATTTCGGGCTGAAAAACACGTTTTCAAAAGTGTGATGTTACTGCCCCATAACTTACATGGGGTTGACCAAACTTGCAGAAACATGTTTATTTCTGCTGAAAAACACGTTTTGACACTTTCTGCACACTGGGGTTAAGGGCTGAGTGTGTGGGCTCTTCTGAGCCTTGCTGTTACAAGGAGATTCAGTTGTCTGAAAAAACGCGCTTATTTCGGGCTGAAAAACACGTTTTGAAAAGTGTGATGTTACTGCCCCATAACTTACATGGGGTTGACCAAACTTGCAGAAACATGTTTATTTCTGCTGAAAAACACGTTTTGACACTTTCTGTACACTGGGGTTAAGGGCTGAGTGTGTGGGCTCTTCTGAGCCTTGCTGTTACAAGGAGATTCAGTTGTCTGAAAAAACGCGTTTATTTCGGGCTGAAAAACACGTTTTCAAAAGTGTGATGTTACTGCCCCATAACTTACATGGGGTTGACCAAACTTGCAGAAACATGTTTATTTCTGCTGAAAAACACGTTTTGACACTTTCTGTACACTGGGGTTAAGGGCTGAGTGTGTGGGCTCTTCTGAGCCTTGCTGTTACAAGGAAATTCAGGTGTCTGAAAAAACGCGCTTATTTCGGGCTGAAAAACACGTTTTGAAAAATGTGATGTTACTGCCCCATAACTTACATGGGGTTGACCAAACTTGCAGAAACATGTTTATTTCTGCTGAAAAACACGTTTTGACACTTTCTGCACACTGGGGTTAAGGGCTGAGTGTGTGGGCTCTTCTAAGCCTTGCTGTTACAAGGAGATTCAGTTGTCTGAAAAACGCGTTTATTTCGGGCTGAAAAACACGTTTTGAAAAGTGTGATTTTACTGCCCCATAACTTACATGGAGTTGACCAAACTTGCAGAAACATGTTTATTTCTGCTGAAAAACACGTTTTGACCCTTTCTGCACACTGGGGTTAAGGGCTGAGTGTGTGGGCTCTTCTGAGCCTTGCTGTTACAAGGAGATTCAGTTGTCTGAAAAAACGCGCTTATTTCGGGCTGAAAAACACGTTTTGAAAAGTGTGATGTTACTGCCCCATAACTTACATGGGGTTGACCAAACTTGCAGAAACATGTTTATTTCTGCTGAAAAACACGTTTTGACACTTTCTGTACACTGGGGTTAAGGGCTGAGTGTGTGGGCTCTTCTGAGCCTTGCTGTTACAAGGAGATTCAGTTGTCTGAAAAAACGTGCTTATTTCGGGCTGAAAAACACGTTTTCAAAAGTGTGATGTTACTGCCCCATAACTTACATGGGGTTGACCAAACTTGCAGAAACATGTTTATTTCTGCTGAAAAACACGTTTTGACACTTTCTGCACACTGGGGTTAAGGGCTGAGTGTGTGGGCTCTTCTAAGCCTTGCTGTTACAAGGAGATTCAGTTGTCTGAAAAACGCGCTTATTTCGGGCTGAAAAACACGTTTTGAAAAATGTGATGTTACTGCCCCATAACTTACATGGGGTTGACCAAACTTGCAGAAACATGTTTATTTCTGCTGAAAAACACGTTTTGACACTTTCTGCACACTGGGGTTAAGGGCTGAGTGTGTGGGCTCTTCTGAGCCTTGCTGTTACAAGGAGATTCAGTTGTCTGAAAAAACGTGCTTATTTCGGGCTGAAAAACACGTTTTCAAAAGTGTGATGTTACTGCCCCATAACTTACATGGGGTTGACCAAAGTTGCAGAAACATGTTTATTTCTGCTGAAAAACACGTTTTGACACTTTCTGCACACTGGGGTTAAGGGCTGAGTGTGTGGGCTCTTCTGAGCCTTGCTGTTACAAGGAGATTCAGTTGTCTGAAAAAACGTGCTTATTTCGGGCTGAAAAACACGTTTTCAAAAGTGTGATGTTACTGCCCCATAACTTACATGGGGTTGACCAAACTTGCAGAAACATGTTTATTTCTGCTGAAAAACACGTTTTGACACTTTCTGTACACTGGGGTTAAGGGCTGAGTGTGTGGGCTCTTCTGAGCCTTGCTGTTACAAGGAAATTCAGGTGTCTGAAAAAACGCGCTTATTTCGGGCTGAAAAACACGTTTTGAAAAATGTGATGTAACTGCCCCATAACTTACATGGGGTTGACCAAACTTGCAGAAACATGTTTATTTCTGCTGAAAAACACGTTTTGACACTTTCTGCACACTGGGGTTAAGGGCTGAGTGTGTGGGCTCTTCTGAGCCTTGCTGTTACAAGGAGATTCAGTTGTCTGAAAAAACGCGCTTATTTCGGGCTGAAAAACACGTTTTGAAACGTGTGATGTTACTGCCCCATAACTTACATGGGGTTGACCAAACTTGCAGAAACATGTTTATTTCTGCTGAAAAACACGTTTTGACACTTTCTGCACACTGGGGTTAAGGGCTGAGTGTGTGGGCTCTTCTAAGCCTTGCTGTTACAAGGAGATTCAGTTGTCTGAAAAACGTGTTTATTTCGGGCTGAAAAACACGTTTTGAAAAGTGTGATGTTACTGCCCCATAACTTACATGGAGTTGACCAAACTTGCAGAAACATGTTTATTTCTGCTGAAAAACACGTTTTGACCCTTTCTGCACACTGGGGTTAAGGGCTGAGTGTGTGGGCTCTTCTGAGCCTTGCTGTTACAAGGAGATTCAGTTGTCTGAAAAAACGCGCTTATTTCGGGCTGAAAAACACGTTTTGAAAAGTGTGATGTTACTGCCCCATAACTTACATGGGGTTGACCAAACTTGCAGAAACATGTTTATTTCTGCTGAAAAACACGTTTTGACACTTTCTGTACACTGGGGTTAAGGGCTGAGTGTGTGGGCTCTTCTGAGCCTTGCTGTTACAAGGAAATTCAGG
Source organism: Lepisosteus oculatus (assembly GCF_040954835.1). Classification (NCBI taxonomy): domain Eukaryota; kingdom Metazoa; phylum Chordata; class Actinopteri; order Semionotiformes; family Lepisosteidae; genus Lepisosteus; species Lepisosteus oculatus. The sequence goes on from NW_027167876.1 coordinate 84,819, forward strand.
TGTCTGAAAAAACGCGCTTATTTCGGGCTGAAAAACACGTTTTGAAAAATGTGATGTTACTGCCCCATAACTTACATGGGGTTGACCAAACTTGCAGAAACATGTTTATTTCTGCTGAAAAACACGTTTTGACACTTTTTGCACACTGGGGTTAAGGGCTGAGTGTGTGGGCTCTTCTAAGCCTTGCTGTTACAAGGAGATTCAGTTGTTTGAAAAACGCGTTTATTTCGGGCTGAAAAACACGTTTTGAAAAGTGTGATGTTACTGCCCCATAACTTACATGGAGTTGACCAAACTTGCAGAAACATGTTTATTTCTGCTGAAAAACACGTTTTGACCCTTTCTGCACACTGGGGTTAAGGGCTGAGTGTGTGGGCTCTTCTGAGCCTTGCTGTTACAAGGAAATTCAGGTGTCTGAAAAAACGCGCTTATTTCGGGCTGAAAAACACGTTTTGAAAAATGTGATGTTACTGCCCCATAACTTACATGGGGTTGACCAAACTTGCAGAAACATGTTTATTTCTGCTGAAAAACACGTTTTGACACTTTCTGCACACTGGGGTTAAGGGCTGAGTGTGTGGGCTCTTCTGAGCCTTGCTGTTACAAGGAGATTCAGTTGTCTGAAAAAACGTGCTTATTTCGGGCTGAAAAACACGTTTTCAAAAGTGTGATGTTACTGCCCCATAACTTACATAGGGTTGACCAAACTTGCAGAAACATGTTTATTTCTGCTGAAAAACACGTTTTGACACTTTCTGCACACTGGGGTTAAGGGCTGAGTGTGTGGGCTCTTCTGAGCCTTGCTGTTACAAGGAGATTCAGTTGTCTTAAAAAACGTGCTTATTTCGGGCTGAAAAACACGTTTTGAAACGTGTGATGTTACTGCCCCATAACTTACATGGGGTTGACCAAACTTGCAGAAACATGTTTATTTCTGCTGAAAAACACGTTTTGACACTTTCTGTACACTGGGGTTAAGGGCTGAGTGTGTGGGCTCTTCTGAGCCTTGCTGTTACAAGGAGATTCAGTTGTCTGAAAAAACGTGCTTATTTCGGGCTGAAAAACACGTTTTCAAAAGTGTGATGTTACTGCCCCATAACTTACATGGGGTTGACCAAACTTGCAGAAACATGTTTATTTCTGCTGAAAAACACGTTTTGACCCTTTCTGCACACTGGGGTTAAGGGCTGAGTGTGTGGGCTCTTCTGAGCCTTGCTGTTCCAAGGAGATTCAGTTGTCTGAAAAAACGCGTTTATTTCGGGCTGAAAAACACGTTTTCAAAAGTGTGATGTTACTGCCCCATAACTTACATGGGGTTGACCAAACTTGCAGAAACATGTTTATTTCTGCTGAAAAACACGTTTTGACACTTTCTGCACACTGGGGTTAAGGGCTGAGTGTGTGGGCTCTTCTGAGCCTTGCTGTTACAAGGAGATTCAGTTGTCTGAAAAAACGTGCTTATTTCGGGCTGAAAAACACGTTTTCAAAAGTGTGATGTTACTGCCCCATAACTTACATGGGGTTGACCAAAGTTGCAGAAACATGTTTATTTCTGCTGAAAAACACGTTTTGACACTTTCTGCACACTGGGGTTAAGGGCTGAGTGTGTGGGCTCTTCTGAGCCTTGCTGTTACAAGGAGATTCAGTTGTCTGAAAAAACGTGCTTATTTCGGGCTGAAAAACACGTTTTGAAAAATGTGATGTTACTGCCCCATAACTTACATGGGGTTGACCAAACTTGCAGAAACATGTTTATTTCTGCTGAAAAACACGTTTTGACACTTTCTGCACACTGGGGTTAAGGGCTGAGTGTGTGGGCTCTTCTGAGCCTTGCTGTTACAAGGAGATTCAGTTGTCTGAAAAAACGTGCTTATTTCGGGCTGAAAAACACGTTTTCAAAAGTGTGATGTTACTGCCCCATAACTTACATGGGGTTGACCAAAGTTGCAGAAACATGTTTATTTCTGCTGAAAAACACGTTTTGACACTTTCTGCACACTGGGGTTAAGGGCTGAGTGTGTGGGCTCTTCTGAGCCTTGCTGTTACAAGGAGATTCAGTTGTCTGAAAAAACGTGCTTATTTCGGGCTGAAAAACACGTTTTCAAAAGTGTGATGTTACTGCCCCATAACTTACATGGGGTTGACCAAACTTGCAGAAACATGTTTATTTCTGCTGAAAAACACGTTTTGACACTTTCTGTACACTGGGGTTAAGGGCTGAGTGTGTGGGCTCTTCTGAGCCTTGCTGTTACAAGGAAATTCAGGTGTCTGAAAAAACGCGCTTATTTCGGGCTGAAAAACACGTTTTGAAAAATGTGATGTAACTGCCCCATAACTTACATGGGGTTGACCAAACTTGCAGAAACATGTTTATTTCTGCTGAAAAACACGTTTTGACACTTTCTGCACACTGGGGTTAAGGGCTGAGTGTGTGGGCTCTTCTGAGCCTTGCTGTTACAAGGAGATTCAGTTGTCTGAAAAAACGCGCTTATTTCGGGCTGAAAAACACGTTTTGAAACGTGTGATGTTACTGCCCCATAACTTACATGGGGTTGACCAAACTTGCAGAAACATGTTTATTTCTGCTGAAAAACACGTTTTGACACTTTCTGCACACTGGGGTTAAGGGCTGAGTGTGTGGGCTCTTCTAAGCCTTGCTGTTACAAGGAGATTCAGTTGTCTGAAAAACGTGTTTATTTCGGGCTGAAAAACACGTTTTGAAAAGTGTGATGTTACTGCCCCATAACTTACATGGAGTTGACCAAACTTGCAGAAACATGTTTATTTCTGCTGAAAAACACGTTTTGACCCTTTCTGCACACTGGGGTTAAGGGCTGAGTGTGTGGGCTCTTCTGAGCCTTGCTGTTACAAGGAGATTCAGTTGTCTGAAAAAACGCGCTTATTTCGGGCTGAAAAACACGTTTTGAAAAGTGTGATGTTACTGCCCCATAACTTACATGGGGTTGACCAAACTTGCAGAAACATGTTTATTTCTGCTGAAAAACACGTTTTGACACTTTCTGTACACTGGGGTTAAGGGCTGAGTGTGTGGGCTCTTCTGAGCCTTGCTGTTACAAGGAAATTCAGGTGTCTGAAAAAACGCGCTTATTTCGGGCTGAAAAACACGTTTTGAAAAATGTGATGTTACTGCCCCATAACTTACATGGGGTTGACCAAACTTGCAGAAACATGTTTATTTCTGCTGAAAAACACGTTTTGACACTTTTTGCACACTGGGGTTAAGGGCTGAGTGTGTGGGCTCTTCTAAGCCTTGCTGTTACAAGGAGATTCAGTTGTTTGAAAAACGCGTTTATTTCGGGCTGAAAAACACGTTTTGAAAAGTGTGATGTTACTGCCCCATAACTTACATGGAGTTGACCAAACTTGCAGAAACATGTTTATTTCTGCTGAAAAACACGTTTTGACCCTTTCTGCACACTGGGGTTAAGGGCTGAGTGTGTGGGCTCTTCTGAGCCTTGCTGTTACAAGGAAATTCAGGTGTCTGAAAAAACGCGCTTATTTCGGGCTGAAAAACACGTTTTGAAAAATGTGATGTTACTGCCCCATAACTTACATGGGGTTGACCAAACTTGCAGAAACATGTTTATTTCTGCTGAAAAACACGTTTTGACACTTTCTGCACACTGGGGTTAAGGGCTGAGTGTGTGGGCTCTTCTGAGCCTTGCTGTTACAAGGAGATTCAGTTGTCTGAAAAAACGTGCTTATTTCGGGCTGAAAAACACGTTTTCAAAAGTGTGATGTTACTGCCCCATAACTTACATAGGGTTGACCAAACTTGCAGAAACATGTTTATTTCTGCTGAAAAACACGTTTTGACACTTTCTGCACACTGGGGTTAAGGGCTGAGTGTGTGGGCTCTTCTGAGCCTTGCTGTTACAAGGAGATTCAGTTGTCTTAAAAAACGTGCTTATTTCGGGCTGAAAAACACGTTTTGAAACGTGTGATGTTACTGCCCCATAACTTACATGGGGTTGACCAAACTTGCAGAAACATGTTTATTTCTGCTGAAAAACACGTTTTGACACTTTCTGTACACTGGGGTTAAGGGCTGAGTGTGTGGGCTCTTCTGAGCCTTGCTGTTACAAGGAGATTCAGTTGTCTGAAAAAACGTGCTTATTTCGGGCTGAAAAACACGTTTTCAAAAGTGTGATGTTACTGCCCCATAACTTACATGGGGTTGACCAAACTTGCAGAAACATGTTTATTTCTGCTGAAAAACACGTTTTGACCCTTTCTGCACACTGGGGTTAAGGGCTGAGTGTGTGGGCTCTTCTGAGCCTTGCTGTTCCAAGGAGATTCAGTTGTCTGAAAAAACGCGCTTATTTCGGGCTGAAAAACACGTTTTGAAAAGTGTGATGTTACTGCCCCATAACTTACATGGGGTTGACCAAACTTGCAGAAACATGTTTATTTCTGCTGAAAAACACGTTTTGACACTTTCTGTACACTGGGGTTAAGGGCTGAGTGTGTGGGCTCTTCTGAGCCTTGCTGTTACAAGGAGATTCAGTTGTCTGAAAAAACGCGTTTATGTCGGGCTGAAAAACCCGTTTTCAAAAGTGTGATGTTACTGCCCCATAACTTACATGGGGTTGACCAAACTTGCAGAAACATGTTTATTTCTGCTGAAAAACACGTTTTGACACTTTCTGTACACTGGGGTTAAGGGCTGAGTGTGTGGGCTCTTCTGAGCCTTGCTGTTACAAGGAGATTCAGTTGTCTGAAAAAACGCGTTTATTTCGGGCTGAAAAACACGTTTTCAAAAGTGTGATGTTACTGCCCCATAACTTACATGGGGTTGACCAAACTTGCAGAAACATGTTTATTTCTGCTGAAAAACACATTTTGACACTTTCTGTACACTGGGGTTAAGGGCTGAGTGTGTGGGCTCTTCTGAGCCTTGCTGTTACAAGGAGATTCAGTTGTCTGAAAAAACGTGCTTATTTCGGGCTGAAAAACACGTTTTGAAAAATGTGATGTTACTGCCCCATAACTTACATGGGGTTGACCAAACTTGCAGAAACATGTTTATTTCTGCTGAAAAACACGTTTTGACACTTTCTGCACACTGGGGTTAAGGGCTGAGTGTGTGGGCTCTTCTGAGCCTTGCTGTTACAAGGAGATTCAGTTGTCTGAAAAAACGTGCTTATTTCGGGCTGAAAAACACGTTTTGAAACGTGTGATGTTACTGCCCCATAACTTACATGGGGTTGACCAAACTTGCAGAAACATGTTTATTTCTGCTGAAAAACACGTTTTGACACTTTCTGTACACTGGGGTTAAGGGCTGAGTGTGTGGGCTCTTCTGAGCCTTGCTGTTACAAGGAGATTCAGTTGTCTGAAAAAACGTGCTTATTTCGGGCTGAAAAACACGTTTTGAAACGTGTGATGTTACTGCCCCATAACTTACATGGGGTTGACCAAACTTGCAGAAACATGTTTATTTCTGCTGAAAAACACGTTTTGACACTTTCTGTACACTGGGGTTAAGGGCTGAGTGTGTGGGCTCTTCTGAGCCTTGCTGTTACAAGGAGATTCAGTTGTCTGAAAAAACGTGCTTATTTCGGGCTGAAAAACACGTTTTCAAAAGTGTGATGTTACTGCCCCATAACTTACATGGGGTTGACCAAACTTGCAGAAACATGTTTATTTCTGCTGAAAAACACGTTTTGACCCTTTCTGCACACTGGGGTTAAGGGCTGAGTGTGTGGGCTCTTCTGAGCCTTGCTGTTACAAGGAGATTCAGTTGTCTGAAAAAACGTGCTTATTTCGGGCTGAAAAACACGTTTTCAAAAGTGTGATGTTACTGCCCCATAACTTACATGGGGTTGACCAAACTTGCAGAAACATGTTTATTTCTGCTGAAAAACACGTTTTGACACTTTCTGTACACTGGGGTTAAGGGCTGAGTGTGTGGGCTCTTCTGAGCCTTGCTGTTACAAGGAAATTCAGGTGTCTGAAAAAACGCGCTTATTTCGGGCTGAAAAACACGTTTTGAAAAATGTGATGTTACTGCCCCATAACTTACATGGGGTTGACCAAACTTGCAGAAACATGTTTATTTCTGCTGAAAAACACGTTTTGACACTTTCTGCACACTGGGGTTAAGGGCTGAGTGTGTGGGCTCTTCTGAGCCTTGCTGTTACAAGGAGATTCAGTTGTCTGAAAAAACGCGCTTATTTCGGGCTGAAAAACACGTTTTGAAACGTGTGATGTTACTGCCCCATAACTTACATGGGGTTGACCAAACTTGCAGAAACATGTTTATTTCTGCTGAAAAACACGTTTTGACACTTTCTGCACACTGGGGTTAAGGGCTGAGTGTGTGGGCTCTTCTAAGCCTTGCTGTTACAAGGAGATTCAGTTGTCTGAAAAACGCGTTTATTTCGGGCTGAAAAACACGTTTTGAAAAGTGTGATGTTACTGCCCCATAACTTACATGGAGTTGACCAAACTTGCAGAAACATGTTTATTTCTGCTGAAAAACACGTTTTGACCCTTTCTGCACACTGGGGTTAAGGGCTGAGTGTGTGGGCTCTTCTGAGCCTTGCTGTTACAAGGAGATTCAGTTGTCTAAAAAAACGCGCTTATTTCGGGCTGAAAAACACGTTTTGAAAAGTGTGATGTTACTACCCCATAACTTACATGGGGTTGACCAAACTTGCAGAAACATGTTTATTTCTGCTGAAAAACACGTTTTGACACTTTCTGTACACTGGGGTTAAGGGCTGAGTGTGTGGGCTCTTCTGAGCCTTGCTGTTACAAGGAGATTCAGTTGTCTGAAAAAACGTGCTTATTTCGGGCTGAAAAACACGTTTTCAAAAGTGTGATGTTACTGCCCCATAACTTACATGGGGTTGACCAAACTTGCAGAAACATGTTTATTTCTGCTGAAAAACACGTTTTGACACTTTCTGTACACTGGGGTTAAGGGCTGAGTGTGTGGGCTCTTCTGAGCCTTGCTGTTACAAGGAAATTCAGGTGTCTGAAAAAACGCGCTTATTTCGGGCTGAAAAACACGTTTTGAAAAATGTGATGTAACTGCCCCATAACTTACATGGGGTTGACCAAACTTGCAGAAACATGTTTATTTCTGCTGAAAAACACGTTTTGACACTTTCTGCACACTGGGGTTAAGGGCTGAGTGTGTGGGCTCTTCTGAGCCTTGCTGTTACAAGGAGATTCAGTTGTCTGAAAAAACGCGCTTATTTCGGGCTGAAAAACACGTTTTGAAACGTGTGATGTTACTGCCCCATAACTTACATGGGGTTGACCAAACTTGCAGAAACATGTTTATTTCTGCTGAAAAACACGTTTTGACACTTTCTGCACACTGGGGTTAAGGGCTGAGTGTGTGGGCTCTTCTAAGCCTTGCTGTTACAAGGAGATTCAGTTGTCTGAAAAACGTGTTTATTTCGGGCTGAAAAACACGTTTTGAAAAGTGTGATGTTACTGCCCCATAACTTACATGGAGTTGACCAAACTTGCAGAAACATGTTTATTTCTGCTGAAAAACACGTTTTGACCCTTTCTGCACACTGGGGTTAAGGGCTGAGTGTGTGGGCTCTTCTGAGCCTTGCTGTTACAAGGAGATTCAGTTGTCTGAAAAAACGCGCTTATTTCGGGCTGAAAAACACGTTTTGAAAAGTGTGATGTTACTGCCCCATAACTTACATGGGGTTGACCAAACTTGCAGAAACATGTTTATTTCTGCTGAAAAACACGTTTTGACACTTTCTGTACACTGGGGTTAAGGGCTGAGTGTGTGGGCTCTTCTGAGCCTTGCTGTTACAAGGAAATTCAGGTGTCTGAAAAAACGCGCTTATTTCGGGCTGAAAAACACGTTTTGAAAAATGTGATGTTACTGCCCCATAACTTACATGGGGTTGACCAAACTTGCAGAAACATGTTTATTTCTGCTGAAAAACACGTTTTGACACTTTTTGCACACTGGGGTTAAGGGCTGAGTGTGTGGGCTCTTCTAAGCCTTGCTGTTACAAGGAGATTCAGTTGTTTGAAAAACGCGTTTATTTCGGGCTGAAAAACACGTTTTGAAAAGTGTGATGTTACTGCCCCATAACTTACATGGAGTTGACCAAACTTGCAGAAACATGTTTATTTCTGCTGAAAAACACGTTTTGACCCTTTCTGCACACTGGGGTTAAGGGCTGAGTGTGTGGGCTCTTCTGAGCCTTGCTGTTACAAGGAAATTCAGGTGTCTGAAAAAACGCGCTTATTTCGGGCTGAAAAACACGTTTTGAAAAATGTGATGTTACTGCCCCATAACTTACATGGGGTTGACCAAACTTGCAGAAACATGTTTATTTCTGCTGAAAAACACGTTTTGACACTTTCTGCACACTGGGGTTAAGGGCTGAGTGTGTGGGCTCTTCTGAGCCTTGCTGTTACAAGGAGATTCAGTTGTCTGAAAAAACGTGCTTATTTCGGGCTGAAAAACACGTTTTCAAAAGTGTGATGTTACTGCCCCATAACTTACATAGGGTTGACCAAACTTGCAGAAACATGTTTATTTCTGCTGAAAAACACGTTTTGACACTTTCTGCACATTGGGGTTAAGGGCTGAGTGTGTGGGCTCTTCTGAGCCTTGCTGTTACAAGGAGATTCAGTTGTCTTAAAAAACGTGCTTATTTCGGGCTGAAAAACACGTTTTGAAACGTGTGATGTTACTGCCCCATAACTTACATGGGGTTGACCAAACTTGCAGAAACATGTTTATTTCTGCTGAAAAACACGTTTTGACACTTTCTGTACACTGGGGTTAAGGGCTGAGTGTGTGGGCTCTTCTGAGCCTTGCTGTTACAAGGAGATTCAGTTGTCTGAAAAAACGCGTTTATTTCGGGCTGAAAAACCCGTTTTCAAAAGTGTGATGTTACTGCCCCATAACTTACATGGGGTTGACCAAACTTGCAGAAACATGTTTATTTCTGCTGAAAAACACGTTTTGACACTTTCTGTACACTGGGGTTAAGGGCTGAGTGTGTGGGCTCTTCTGAGCCTTGCTGTTACAAGGAGATTCAGTTGTCTGAAAAAACGCGTTTATTTCGGGCTGAAAAACACGTTTTCAAAAGTGTGATGTTACTGCCCCATAACTTACATGGGGTTGACCAAACTTGCAGAAACATGTTTATTTCTGCTGAAAAACACATTTTGACACTTTCTGTACACTGGGGTTAAGGGCTGAGTGTGTGGGCTCTTCTGAGCCTTGCTGTTACAAGGAGATTCAGTTGTTTGAAAAAACGTGCTTATTTCGGGCTGAAAAACACGTTTTGAAAAATGTGATGTTACTGCCCCATAACTTACATGGGGTTGACCAAACTTGCAGAAACATGTTTATTTCTGCTGAAAAACACGTTTTGACACTTTCTGCACACTGGGGTTAAGGGCTGAGTGTGTGGGCTCTTCTGAGCCTTGCTGTTACAAGGAGATTCAGTTGTCTGAAAAAACGTGCTTATTTCGGGCTGAAAAACACGTTTTGAAACGTGTGATGTTACTGCCCCATAACTTACATGGGGTTGACCAAACTTGCAGAAACATGTTTATTTCTGCTGAAAAACACGTTTTGACACTTTCTGTACACTGGGGTTAAGGGCTGAGTGTGTGGGCTCTTCTGAGCCTTGCTGTTACAAGGAGATTCAGTTGTCTGAAAAAACGTGCTTATTTCGGGCTGAAAAACACGTTTTGAAACGTGTGATGTTACTGCCCCATAACTTACATGGGGTTGACCAAACTTGCAGAAACATGTTTATTTCTGCTGAAAAACACGTTTTGACACTTTCTGTACACTGGGGTTAAGGGCTGAGTGTGTGGGCTCTTCTGAGCCTTGCTGTTACAAGGAGATTCAGTTGTCTGAAAAAACGTGCTTATTTCGGGCTGAAAAACACGTTTTCAAAAGTGTGATGTTACTGCCCCATAACTTACATGGGGTTGACCAAACTTGCAGAAACATGTTTATTTCTGCTGAAAAACACGTTTTGACCCTTTCTGCACACTGGGGTTAAGGGCTGAGTGTGTGGGCTCTTCTGAGCCTTGCTGTTACAAGGAGATTCAGTTGTCTGAAAAAACGCGCTTATTTCGGGCTGAAAAACACGTTTTGAAAAGTGTGATGTTACTGCCCCATAACTTACATGGGGTTGACCAAACTTGCAGAAACATGTTTATTTCTGCTGAAAAACACGTTTTGACACTTTCTGTACACTGGGGTTAAGGGCTGAGTGTGTGGGCTCTTCTGAGCCTTGCTGTTACAAGGAGATTCAGTTGTCTGAAAAAACGCGTTTATTTCGGGCTGAAAAACACGTTTTCAAAAGTGTGATGTTACTGCCCCATAACTTACATGGGGTTGACCAAACTTGCAGAAACATGTTTATTTCTGCTGAAAAACACGTTTTGACACTTTCTGTACACTGGGGTTAAGGGCTGAGTGTGTGGGCTCTTCTGAGCCTTGCTGTTACAAGGAGATTCAGTTGTCTGAAAAAACGCGTTTATTTCGGGCTGAAAAACACGTTTTCAAAAGTGTGATGTTACTGCCCCATAACTTACATGGGGTTGACCAAACTTGCAGAAACATGTTTATTTCTGCTGAAAAACACATTTTGACACTTTCTGTACACTGGGGTTAAGGGCTGAGTGTGTGGGCTCTTCTGAGCCTTGCTGTTACAAGGAGATTCAGTTGTCTGAAAAAACGTGCTTATTTCGGGCTGAAAAACACGTTTTGAAAAATGTGATGTTACTGCCCCATAACTTACATGGGGTTGACCAAACTTGCAGAAACATGTTTATTTCTGCTGAAAAACACGTTTTGACACTTTCTGCACACTGGGGTTAAGGGCTGAGTGTGTGGGCTCTTCTGAGCCTTGCTGTTACAAGGAGATTCAGTTGTCTGAAAAAACGTGCTTATTTCGGGCTGAAAAACACGTTTTGAAACGTGTGATGTTACTGCCCCATAACTTACATGGGGTTGACCAAACTTGCAGAAACATGTTTATTTCTGCTGAAAAACACGTTTTGACACTTTCTGTACACTGGGGTTAAGGGCTGAGTGTGTGGGCTCTTCTGAGCCTTGCTGTTACAAGGAGATTCAGTTGTCTGAAAAAACGTGCTTATTTCGGGCTGAAAAACACGTTTTGAAACGTGTGATGTTACTGCCCCATAACTTACATGGGGTTGACCAAACTTGCAGAAACATGTTTATTTCTGCTGAAAAACACGTTTTGACACTTTCTGTACACTGGGGTTAAGGGCTGAGTGTGTGGGCTCTTGTGAGCCTTGCTGTTACAAGGAGATTCAGTTGTCTGAAAAAACGTGCTTATTTCGGGCTGAAAAACACGTTTTGAAAAATGTGATGTTACTGCCCCATAACTTACATGGGGTTGACCAAACTTGCAGAAACATGTTTATTTCTGCTGAAAAACACGTTTTGACACTTTCTGCACACTGGGGTTAAGGGCTGAGTGTGTGGGCTCTTCTGAGCCTTGCTGTTACAAGGAGATTCAGTTGTCTGAAAAAACGTGCTTATTTCGGGCTGAAAAACACGTTTTCAAAAGTGTGATGTTACTGCCCCATAACTTACATGGGGTTGACCAAACTTGCAGAAACATGTTTATTTCTGCTGAAAAACACGTTTTGACACTTTCTGTACACTGGGGTTAAGGGCTGAGTGTGTGGGCTCTTCTGAGCCTTGCTGTTACAAGGAAATTCAGGTGTCTGAAAAAACGCGCTTATTTCGGGCTGAAAAACACGTTTTGAAAAATGTGATGTTACTGCCCCATAACTTACATGGGGTTGACCAAACTTGCAGAAACATGTTTATTTCTGCTGAAAAACACGTTTTGACACTTTCTGCACACTGGGGTTAAGGGCTGAGTGTGTGGGCTCTTCTGAGCCTTGCTGTTACAAGGAGATTCAGTTGTCTGAAAAAACGCGCTTATTTCGGGCTGAAAAACACGTTTTGAAACGTGTGATGTTACTGCCCCATAACTTACATGGGGTTGACCAAACTTGCAGAAACATGTTTATTTCTGCTGAAAAACACGTTTTGACACTTTCTGCACACTGGGGTTAAGGGCTGAGTGTGTGGGCTCTTCTAAGCCTTGCTGTTACAAGGAGATTCAGTTGTCTGAAAAACGCGTTTATTTCGGGCTGAAAAACACGTTTTGAAAAGTGTGATGTTACTGCCCCATAACTTACATGGAGTTGACCAAACTTGCAGAAACATGTTTATTTCTGCTGAAAAACACGTTTTGACCCTTTCTGCACACTGGGGTTAAGGGCTGAGTGTGTGGGCTCTTCTGAGCCTTGCTGTTACAAGGAGATTCAGTTGTCTAAAAAAACGCGCTTATTTCGGGCTGAAAAACACGTTTTGAAAAGTGTGATGTTACTACCCCATAACTTACATGGGGTTGACCAAACTTGCAGAAACATGTTTATTTCTGCTGAAAAACACGTTTTGACACTTTCTGTACACTGGGGTTAAGGGCTGAGTGTGTGGGCTCTTCTGAGCCTTGCTGTTACAAGGAAATTCAGGTGTCTGAAAAAACGCGCTTATTTCGGGCTGAAAAACACGTTTTGAAAAATGTGATGTTACTGCCCCATAACTTACATGCGGTTGACCAAACTTGCAGAAACATGTTTATTTCTGCTGAAAAACACGTTTTGACACTTTCTGCACACTGGGGTTAAGGGCTGAGTGTGTGGGCTCTTCTGAGCCTTGCTGTTACAAGGAGATTCAGTTGTCTGAAAAAACGTGCTTATTTCGGGCTGAAAAACACGTTTTCAAAAGTGTGATGTTACTGCCCCATAACTTACATGGGGTTGACCAAACTTGCAGAAACATGTTTATTTCTGCTGAAAAACACGTTTTGACACTTTCTGCACACTGGGGTTAAGGGCTGAGTGTGTGGGCTCTTCTAAGCCTTGCTGTTACAAGGAGATTCAGTTGTCTGAAAAACGCGTTTATTTCGGGCTGAAAAACACGTTTTGAAAAGTGTGATGTTACTGCCCCATAACTTACATGGAGTTGACCAAACTTGCAGAAACATGTTTATTTCTGCTGAAAAACACGTTTTGACCCTTTCTGCACACTGGGGTTAAGGGCTGAGTGTGTGGGCTCTTCTGAGCCTTGCTGTTACAAGGAGATTCAGTTGTCTAAAAAAACGCGCTTATTTCGGGCTGAAAAACACGTTTTGAAAAGTGTGATGTTACTACCCCATAACTTACATGGGGTTGACCAAACTTGCAGAAACATGTTTATTTCTGCTGAAAAACACGTTTTGACACTTTCTGTACACTGGGGTTAAGGGCTGAGTGTGTGGACTCTTCTGAGCCTTGCTGTTACAAGGAAATTCAGGTGTCTGAAAAAACGCGCTTATTTCGGGCTGAAAAACACGTTTTGAAAAATGTGATGTTACTGCCCCATAACTTACATGGGGTTGACCAAACTTGCAGAAACATGTTTATTTCTGCTGAAAAACACGTTTTGACACTTTCTGCACACTGGGGTTAAGGGCTGAGTGTGTGGGCTCTTCTAAGCCTTGCTGTTACAAGGAGATTCAGTTGTCTGAAAAACGCGTTTATTTCGGGCTGAAAAACACGTTTTGAAAAGTGTGATGTTACTGCCCCATAACTTACATGGAGTTGACCAAACTTGCAGAAACATGTTTATTTCTGCTGAAAAACACATTTTGACACTTTCTGTACACTGGGGTTAAGGGCTGAGTGTGTGGGCTCTTCTGAGCCTTGCTGTTACAAGGAGATTCAGTTGTCTGAAAAAACGTGCTTATTTCGGGCTGAAAAACACGTTTTGAAAAATGTGATGTTACTGCCCCATAACTTACATGGGGTTGACCAAACTTGCAGAAACATGTTTATTTCTGCTGAAAAACACGTTTTGACACTTTCTGCACACTGGGGTTAAGGGCTGAGTGTGTGGGCTCTTCTAAGCCTTGCTGTTACAAGGAGATTCAGTTGTCTGAAAAACGCGTTTATTTCGGGCTGAAAAACACGTTTTGAAAAGTGTGATTTTACTGCCCCCATAACTTACATGGAGTTGACCAAACTTGCAGAAACATGTTTATTTCTGCTGAAAAACACGTTTTGACCCTTTCTGCACACTGGGGTTAAGGGCTGAGTGTGTGGGCTCTTCTGAGCCTTGCTGTTACAAGGAGATTCAGTTGTCTGAAAAAACGCGCTTATTTCGGGCTGAAAAACACGTTTTCAAAAGTGTGATGTTACTGCCCCATAACTTACATGGGGTTGACCAAAGTTGCAGAAACATGTTTATTTCTGCTGAAAAACACGTTTTGACACTTTCTGCACACTGGGGTTAAGGGCTGAGTGTGTGGGCTCTTCTGAGCCTTGCTGTTACAAGGAGATTCCAGTTGTCTGAAAAAAACGTGCTTATTTCGGGCTGAAAAACACGTTTTCAAAAGTGTGATGTTACTGCCCCATAACTTACATGGGGTTGACCAAACTTGCAGAAACATGTTTATTTCTGCTGAAAAACACGTTTTGACACTTTCTGTACACTGGGGTTAAGGGCTGAGTGTGTGGGCTCTTCTGAGCCTTGCTGTTTACAAGGAAATTCAGGTGTCTGAAAAAACGCGCTTATTTCGGGCTGAAAAACACGTTTTGAAAAATGTGATGTTAACTGCCCCATAACTTACATGGGGTTGACCAAACTTGCAGAAACATGTTTATTTCTGCTGAAAAAACACGTTTTGACACTTTCTGCACACTGGGGTTAAGGGCTGAGTGTGTGGGCTCTTCTGAGCCTTGCTGTTACAAGGAGATTCAAGTTGTCCTGAAAAACGCGCTTATTTCGGGCTGAAAAACACGTTTTGAAACGTGTGATGTTACTGCCCCATAACTTACATGGGGTTGACCAAACTTGCAGAAACATGTTTATTTCTGCTGAAAAAACACGTTTTGACACTTTCTGCACACTGGGGTTAAGGGCTGAGTGTGTGGGCTCTTCTAAGCCTTGCTGTTACAAGGAGATTCAGTTGTCTGAAAAACGTGTTTATTTCGGGCTGAAAAACACGTTTTGAAAAGTGTGATGTTACTGCCCCATAACTTACATGGAGTTGACCAAACCTTGCAGAAACATGTTTATTTCTGCTGAAAAACACGTTTTGACCCTTTCTGCACACTGGGGTTAAGGGCTGAGTGTGTGGGCTCTTCTGAGCCTTGCTGTTACAAGGAGATTCAGTTGTCTGAAAAAACGCGCTTATTTCGGGCTGAAAAACACGTTTTGAAAAGTGTGATGTTACTGCCCCATAACTTACATGGGGTTGACCAAACTTGCAGAAACATGTTTATTTCTGCTGAAAAAACACGTTTTGACACTTTCTGTACACTGGGGTTAAGGGCTGAGTGTGTGGGCTCTTCTGAGCCTTGCTGTTACAAGGAAATTCAGGTGTCTGAAAAAACGCGCTTATTTCGGGCTGAAAAACACGTTTTGAAAAATGTGATGTTACTGCCCCATAACTTACATGGGGTTGACCAAACTTGCAGAAACATGTTTATTTCTGCTGAAAAACACGTTTTGACACTTTTGCACACTGGGGTTAAGGGCTGAGTGTGTGGGCTCTTCTAAGCCTTGCTGTTACAAGGAGATTCAGTTGTCTGAAAAACGCGTTTATTTCGGGCTGAAAAACACGTTTTGAAAAGTGTGATGTTACTGCCCCATAACTTACATGGAGTTGACCAAACTTGCAGAAACATGTTTATTTCTGCTGAAAAACACGTTTTGACACTTTCTGCACACTGGGGTTAAGGGCTGAGTGTGTGGGCTCTTCTGAGCCTTGCTGTTACAAGGAAATTCAGGTGTCTGAAAAAACGCGCTTATTTCGGGCTGAAAAACACGTTTTGAAAATGTGATGTTACTGCCCCATAACTTACATGGGGTTGACCAAACTTGCAGAAACATGTTTATTTCTGCTGAAAAACACGTTTTGACACTTTCTGCACACTGGGGTTAAGGGCTGAGTGTGTGGGCTCTTCTGAGCCTTGCTGTTACAAGGAGATTCAGTTGTCTGAAAAAACGTGCTTATTTCGGGCTGAAAAACACGTTTTCAAAAAGTGTGATGTTACTGCCCCATAACTTACATAGGGTTGACCAAACTTGCAGAAACATGTTTATTTCTGCTGAAAAACACGTTTTGACACTTTCTGCACACTGGGGTTAAGGGCTGAGTGTGTGGGCTCTTCTGAGCCTTGCTGTTACAAGGAGATTCAGTTGTCTTAAAAAACGTGCTTATTTCGGGCTGAAAAACACGTTTTGAAAAGTGTGATGTTACTGCCCCATAACTTAATGGGGTTGACCAAACTTGCAGAAACATGTTTATTTCTGCTGAAAAAACACGTTTTGACACTTTCTGTACACTGGGGTTAAGGGCTGAGTGTGTGGGCTCTTCTGAGCCTTGCTGTTACAAGGAGATTTCAGTTGTCTGAAAAAAACGTGCTTATTTCGGGCTGAAAAACACGTTTTCAAAAGTGTGATGTTACTGCCCCATAACTTACATGGGGTTGACCAAACTTGCAGAAACATGTTTATTTCTGCTGAAAAAACACGTTTTGACACTTTCTGCACACTGGGGTTAAGGGCCTGAGTGTGTGGGCTCTTCTGAGCCTTGCTGTTACAAGGAGATTCAGTTGTCTGAAAAAACGCGCTTATTTCGGGCTGAAAAACACGTTTTGAAACGTGTGATGTTACTGCCCCATAACTTACATGGGGTTGACCAAACTTGCAGAAACATGTTTATTTCTGCTGAAAAACACGTTTTGACACTTTCTGTACACTGGGGTTAAGGGCTGAGTGTGTGGGCTCTTCTGAGCCTTGCTGTTACAAGGGAGATTCAGTTGTCTGAAAAAACGCGTTTATTTCGGGCTGAAAAACCCGTTTTCAAAAGTGTGATGTTACTGCCCCATAACTTACATGGGGTTGACCAAACTTGCAGAAACATGTTTATTTCTGCTGAAAAACACGTTTTGACACTTTTCTGTACACTGGGGTTAAGGGCTGAGTGTGTGGGCTCTTCTGAGCCTTGCTGTTACAAGGAGATTCAGTTGTCTGAAAAAACGCGTTTATTTCGGGCTGAAAAACACGTTTTCAAAAGTGTGATGTTACTGCCCCATAACTTACATGGGGTTGACCAAACTTGCAGAAACATGTTTATTTCTGCTGAAAAACACGTTTTGACACTTTCTGTACACTGGGGTTAAGGGCTGAGTGTGTGGGCTCTTCTGAGCCTTGCTGTTACAAGGAGATTCAGTTGTCTGAAAAAACGTGCTTATTTCGGGCTGAAAAACACGTTTTGAAAAATGTGATGTTACTGCCCATAACTTACATGGGGTTGACCAAACTTGCAGAAACATGTTTATTTCTGCTGAAAAACACGTTTTGACACTTTCTGCACACTGGGGTTAAGGCTGAGTGTGTGGGCTCTTCTGAGCCTTGCTGTTACAAGGAGATTCAGTTGTCTGAAAAAACGTGCTTATTTCGGGCTGAAAAACACGTTTTCAAAAGTGTGATGTTACTGCCCCATAACTTACATGGGGTTGACCAAACTTGCAGAAACATGTTTATTTCTGCTGAAAAACACGTTTTGACACTTTCTGTACACTGGGGTTAAGGGCTGAGTGTGTGGGCTCTTCTGAGCCTTGCTGTTACAAGGAGATTCAGTTGTCTGAAAAAACGTGCTTATTTCGGGCTGAAAAACACGTTTTCAAAAGTGTGATGTTACTGCCCCATAACTTACATGGGGTTGACCAAACTTGCAGAAACATGTTTATTTCTGCTGAAAAACACGTTTTGACCCTTTCTGCACACTGGGGTTAAGGGCTGAGTGTGTGGGCTCTTCTGAGCCTTGCTGTTACAAGGAGATTCAGTTGTCTGAAAAAACGCGCTTATTTCGGGCTGAAAAACACGTTTTGAAAAGTGTGATGTTACTGCCCCATAACTTACATGGGGTTGACCAAACTTGCAGAAACATGTTTATTTCTGCTGAAAAACACGTTTTGACACTTTCTGTACACTGGGGTTAAGGGCTGAGTGTGTGGGCTCTTCTGAGCCTTGCTGTTACAAGGAGATTCAGTTGTCTGAAAAAACGCGTTTATTTCGGGCTGAAAAACACGTTTTTCAAAAGTGTGATGTTACTGCCCCATAACTTACATGGGGTTGACCAAACTTGCAGAAACATGTTTATTTCTGCTGAAAAACACGTTTTGACACTTTCTGTACACTGGGGTTAAGGGCTGAGTGTGGGCTCTTCTGAGCCTTGCTGTTACAAGGAGATTCAGTTGTCTGAAAAAACGCGCTTATTTCGGGCTGAAAAACACGTTTTGAAAAGTGTGATGTTACTGCCCCATAACTTACATGGGTTGACCAAACTTGCAGAAACATGTTTATTTCTGCTGAAAAACACGTTTTGACACTTTCTGTACACTGGGGTTAAGGGCTGAGTGTGTGGGCTCTTCTGAGCCTTGCTGTTACAAGGAGATTCAGTTTGTCTGAAAAAACGTGCTTATTTCGGGCTGAAAAACACGTTTTGAAAAGTGTGATGTTACTGCCCCATAACTTACATGGGGTTGACCAAACTTGCAGAAACATGTTTATTTCTGCTGAAAAACACGTTTTGACACTTTCTGCACACTGGGGTTAAGGGCTGAGTGTGTGGCTCTTCTGAGCCTTGCTGTTACAAGGAGATTCAGTTGTCTGAAAAAACGCGTTTATTTCGGGCTGAAAAACACGTTTGAAAAGTGTGATGTTACTGCCCCATAACTTACATGGGGTTGACCAAACTTGCAGAAACATGTTTATTTCTGCTGAAAAACACGTTTTGACACTTTCTGTACACTGGGGTTAAGGGCTGAGTGTGTGGGCTCTTCTGAGC
>NW_027167877.1:0-103686 GCF_040954835.1 Lepisosteus oculatus
TCTGAAAAACGCGCTTATTTCGGGCTGAAAAACACGTTTTGAAAAGTGTGATGTTAATGCCCCATAACTTACATGGGGTTGACCAAACTTGCAGAAACATGTTTATTTCTGCTGAAAAACACATTTTGACCCTTTCTGCACACTGGGGTTAAGGGCTGAGTGTGTGGGCACTTCTGAGCCTTGCTGTTACAAGGAGATTCAGTTGTCTGAAAAAACGCGTTTATTTCGGGCTGAAAAACACGTTTTGAAAAGTGTTTTGTTACTGCCCCATAACTTACATGGGGTTGACCAAACTTGCAGAAACATGTTTATTTCTGCTGAAAAACACGTTTGGACACTTTCTGCACACTGGGGTTAAGGGCTGAGTGTGTGGGCTCTTCTGAGCCTTGCTGTTACAAGGAGATTCAGTTGTCTGAAAAAACGCGCTTATTTCGGGCTGAAAAACACGTTTTGAAAAGTGTGATGTTACTACCCCATAACTTACATGGGGTTGACCAAACTTGCAGAAACATGTTTATTTCTGCTGAAAAACACATTTTGACCCTTTCTGCACACTGGGGTTAAGGGCTGAGTGTGTGGGCACTTCTGAGCCTTGCTGTTACAAGGAGATTCAGTTGTCTGAAAAAACGCGTTTATTTCGGGCTGAAAAACACGTTTTGAAAAGTGTGATGTTACTACCCCATAACTTACATGGGGTTGACCAAACTTGCAGAAACATGTTTATTTCTGCTGAAAAACACGTTTTGACACTTTCTGCACACTGGGGTTAAGGGCTGAGTGTGTGGGCTCTTCTGAGCCTTGCTGTTACAAGGAGATTCAGTTGTCTGAAAAAACGCGTTTATTTCGGGCTGAAAAACACGTTTTGAAAAGTGTAATGTTACTGCCACATAACTTACATGGGGTTGACCAAACTTGCAGAAACATGTTTATTTCTGCTGAAAAACACGTTTTGACACTTTCTGTACACTGGGTTAAGGGCTGAGTGTGTGGGCTCTTCTGAGCCTTGCTGTTACAAGGAGATTCAGTTGTCTGAAAAAACGCGTTTATTTCGGGCTGAAAACACGTTTTGAAAAGTGTTTTGTTACTGCCCCATAACTTACATGGGGTTGACCAAACTTGCAGAAACATGTTTATTTCTGCTGAAAAACACGTTTTGACACTTTCTGCACACTGGGGTTAAGGGCTGAGTGTGTGGGCTCTTCTGAGCCTTGCTGTTACAAGGAGATTCAGTTGTCTGAAAAAACGCGCTTATTTCGGGCTGAAAAACACGTTTTGAAAAGTGTGATGTTACTACCCCATAACTTACATGGGGTTGACCAAACTTGCAGAAACATGTTTATTTCTGCTGAAAAACACATTTTGACCCTTTCTGCACACTGGGGTTAAGGGCTGAGTGTGTGGGCACTTCTGAGCCTTGCTGTTACAAGGAGATTCAGTTGTCTGAAAAAACGCGTTTATTTCGGGCTGAAAAACACGTTTTGAAAAGTGTGATGTTACTACCCCATAACTTACATGGGGTTGACCAAACTTGCAGAAACATGTTTATTTCTGCTGAAAAACACGTTTTGACACTTTCTGCACACTGGGGTTAAGGGCTGAGTGTGTGGGCTCTTCTGAGCCTTGCTGTTACAAGGAGATTCAGTTGTCTGAAAAAACGCGTTTATTTCGGGCTGAAAAACACGTTTTGAAAAGTGTAATGTTACTGCCCCATAACTTACATGGGGTTGACCAAACTTGCAGAAACATGTTTATTTCTGCTGAAAAACACGTTTTGACACTTTCTGTACACTGGGGTTAAGGGCTGAGTGTGTGGGCTCTTCTGGGCCTTGCTGTTACAAGGAGATTCAGTTGTCTGAAAAAACGCGCTTATTTCGGGCTGAAAAACACGTTTTGAAAAGAGTGATGTTACTGCCCCATAACTAACATGGGGTTGACCAAACTTGCAGAAACATGTTTATTTCTGCTGAAAAACACGTTTGACACTTTCTGCACACTGGGGTTAAGGGCTGAGTGTGTGGGCTCTTCTGAGCCTTGCTGTTACAAGGAGATTCAGTTGTCTGAAAAAACGCGCTTATTTCGGGCTGAAAAACACGTTTTGAAAAGTGTGATGTTAATGCCCCATAACTTACATGGGGTTGACCAAACTTGCAGAAACATGTTTATTTCTGCTGAAAAACACATTTTGACCCTTTCTGCACACTGGGGTTAAGGGCTGAGTGTGTGGGCACTTCTGAGCCTTGCTGTTACAAGGAGATTCAGTTGTCTGAAAAAACGCGTTTATTTCGGGCTGAAAAACACGTTTTGAAAATGTGATGTTACTGCCCCATAACTTACATGGGGTTGACCAAACTTGCAGAAACATGTTTATTTCTGCTGAAAAACACGTTTTGGCACTTTCTGTACACTGGGTTAAGGGCTGAGTGTGTGGGCTCTTCTGAGCCTTGCTGTTACAAGGAGATTCAGTTGTCTGAAAAAACGCGTTTATTTCGGGCTGAAAAACACGTTTTGAAAATTGTAATGTTACTGCCCCATAACTTACATGGGGTTGACCAAACTTGCAGAAACATGTTTATTTCTGCTGAAAAACACGTTTGACACTTTCTGCACACTGGGGTTAAGGGCTGAGTGTGTGGGCACTTCTGAGCCTTGCTGTTACAAGGAGATTCAGTTGTCTGAAAAAACGCGTTTATTTCGGGCTGAAAAACACGTTTTGAAAAGTGTGATGTTACTGCCCCATAACTTACATGGGGTTGACCAAACTTGCAGAAACATGTTTATTTCTGCTGAAAAACACGTTTTGACACTTTCTGTACACTGGGGTTAAGGGCTGAGTGTGTGGGCTCTTCTGAGCCTTGCTGTTACAAGGAGATTCAGTTGTCTGAAAAAACGCGTTTATTTCGGGCTGAAAAACACGTTTTGAAAAGTGTTTTGTTACTGCCCCATAACTTACATGGGGTTGACCAAACTTGCAGAAACATGTTTATTTCTGCTGAAAAACACGTTTTGACACTTTCTGCACACTGGGGTTAAGGGCTGAGTGTGTGGGCTCTTCTGAGCCTTGCTGTTACAAGGAGATTCAGTTGTCTGAAAAAACGCGCTTATTTCGGGCTGAAAAACACGTTTTGAAAAGTGTGATGTTACTACCCCATAACTTACATGGGGTTGACCAAACTTGCAGAAACATGTTTATTTCTGCTGAAAAACACGTTTTGACCCTTTCTGCACACTGGGGTTAAGGGCTGAGTGTGTGGGCACTTCTGAGCCTTGCTGTTACCAAGGAGATTCAGTTGTCTGAAAAAACGCGTTTATTTCGGGCTGAAAAACACGTTTTGAAAAGTGTGATGTTACTACCCCATAACTTACATGGGGTTGACCAAACTTGCAGAAACATGTTTATTTCTGCTGAAAAACACGTTTTGACACTTTCTGCACACTGGGGTTAAGGGCTGAGTGTGTGGGCTCTTCTGAGCCTTGCTGTTACAAGGAGATTCAGTTGTCTGAAAAAACGCGTTTATTTCGGGCTGAAAAACACGTTTTGAAAAGTGTAATGTTACTGCCCCATAACTTACATGGGGTTGACCAAACTTGCAGAAACATGTTTATTTCTGCTGAAAAACACGTTTTGACACTTTCTGTACACTGGGGTTAAGGGCTGAGTGTGTGGGCTCTTCTGAGCCTTGCTGTTACAAGGAGATTCAGTTGTCTGAAAAAACGCGCTTATTTCGGGCTGAAAAACACGTTTTGAAAAGAGTGATGTTACTGCCCCATAACTAACATGGGGTTGACCAAACTTGCAGAAACATGTTATTTCTGCTGAAAAACACGTTTTGACACTTTCTGCACACTGGGGTTAAGGGGCTGAGTGTGTGGGCACTTCTGAGCCTTGCTGTTACAAGGAGATTCAGTTGTCTGAAAAAACGCGTTTATTTCGGGCTGAAAAACACGTTTTGAAAAGTGTGATGTTACTGCCCCATAACTTACATGGGGTTGACCAAACTTGCAGAAACATGTTTATTTCTGCTGAAAACACGTTTTGACACTTTCTGTACACTGGGGTTAAGGGCTGAGTGTGTGGGCTCTTCTGAGCCTTGCTGTTACAAGGAGATTCAGTTGTCTGAAAAAACGCGTTTATTTCGGGCTGAAAAACACGTTTTGAAAAGTGTGATGTTACTACCCCATAACTTACATGGGTTGACCAAACTTGCAGAAACATGTTTATTTCTGCTGAAAAACACGTTTTGACACTTTCTGCACACTGGGGTTAAGGGCTGAGTGTGTGGGCTCTTCTGAGCCTTGCTGTTACAAGGAGATTCAGTTGTCTGAAAAAACGCGTTTATTTCGGGCTGAAAAACACGTTTTGAAAAGTGTGATGTTACTGCCCCATAACTTACATGGGGTTGACCAAACTTGCAGAAAAATGTTTATTTCTGCTGAAAAACACGTTTTGACACTTTCTGTACACTGGGGTTAAGGGCTGAGTGTGTGGGCTCTTCTGAGCCTTGCTGTTACAAGGAGATTCAGTTGTCTGAAAAAACGCGTTTATTTCGGGCTGAAAAACACGTTTTGAAAAGTGTAATGTTACTGCCCCATAACTTACATGGGGTTGACCAAACTTGCAGAAACATGTTTATTTCTGCTGAAAAACACGTTTTGACACTTTCTGCACACTGGGGTTAAGGGCTGAGTGTGTGGGCTCTTCTGAGCCTTGCTGTTACAAGGAGATTCAGTTGTCTGAAAAAACGCGCTTATTTCGGGCTGAAAAACACGTTTTGAAAAGTGTGATGTTAATGCCCCATAACTTACATGGGGTTGACCAAACTTGCAGAAACATGTTTATTTCTGCTGAAAAACACATTTTGACCCTTTCTGCACACTGGGGTTAAGGGCTGAGTGTGTGGGCACTTCTGAGCCTTGCTGTTACAAGGAGATTCAGTTGTCTGAAAAAACGCGTTTATTTCGGGCTGAAAAACACGTTTTGAAAATGTGATGTTACTGCCCCATAACTTACATGGGGTTGACCAAACTTGCAGAAACATGTTTATTTCTGCTGAAAAACACGTTTTGGCACTTTCTGTACACTGGGGTTAAGGGCTGAGTGTGTGGGCTCTTCTGAGCCTTGCTGTTACAAGGAGATTCAGTTGTCTGAAAAAACGCGTTTATTTCGGGCTGAAAAACACGTTTGAAAATTGTAATGTTACTGCCCCATAACTTACATGGGGTTGACCAAACTTGCAGAAACATGTTTATTTCTGCTGAAAAACACGTTTTGACACTTTCTGCACACTGGGGTTAAGGGCTGAGTGTGTGGGCACTTCTGAGCCTTGCTGTTACAAGGAGATTCAGTTGTCTGAAAAAACGCGTTTATTTCGGGCTGAAAAACACGTTTTGAAAAGTGTGATGTTACTGCCCCATAACTTACATGGGGTTGACCAAACTTGCAGAAACATGTTTATTTCTGCTGAAAAACACGTTTTGACACTTTCTGTACACTGGGGTTAAGGGCTGAGTGTGTGGGCTCTTCTGAGCCTTGCTGTTACAAGGAGATTCAGTTGTCTGAAAAAACGCGTTTATTTCGGGCTGAAAAACACGTTTTGAAAAGTGTTTTGTTACTGCCCCATAACTTACATGGGGTTGACCAAACTTGCAGAAACATGTTTATTTCTGCTGAAAAACACGTTTTGACACTTTCTGCACACTGGGGTTAAGGGCTGAGTGTGTGGGCTCTTCTGAGCCTTGCTGTTACAAGGAGATTCAGTTGTCTGAAAAAACGCGTTTATTTCGGGCTGAAAAACACGTTTTGAAAAGTGTGATGTTACTACCCCATAACTTACATGGGGTTGACCAAACTTGCAGAAACATGTTTATTTCTGCTGAAAAACACGTTTTGACACTTTCTGCACACTGGGGTTAAGGGCTGAGTGTGTGGGCTCTTCTGAGCCTTGCTGTTACAAGGAGATTCAGTTGTCTGAAAAAACGCGTTTATTTCGGGCTGAAAAACACGTTTTGAAAAGTGTGATGTTACTACCCCATAACTTACATGGGGTTGACCAAACTTGCAGAAACATGTTTATTTCTGCTGAAAAACACGTTTTGACACTTTCTGCACACTGGGGTTAAGGGCTGAGTGTGTGGGCTCTTCTGAGCCTTGCTGTTACAAGGAGATTCAGTTGTCTGAAAAAACGCGTTTATTTCGGGCTGAAAAACACGTTTTGAAAAGTGTAATGTTACTGCCCCATAACTTACATGGGGTTGACCAAACTTGCAGAAACATGTTTATTTCTGCTGAAAAACACGTTTTGACATTTTCTGTACACTGGGGTTAAGGGCTGAGTGTGTGGGCTCTTCTGAGCCTTGCTGTTACAAGGAGATTCAGTTGTCTGAAAAAACGCGCTTATTTCGGGCTGAAAAACACGTTTTGAAAAGAGTGATGTTACTGCCCCATAACTAACATGGGGTTGACCAAACTTGCAGAAACATGTTTATTTCTGCTGAAAAACACGTTTTGACACTTTCTGCACACTGGGGTTAAGGGCTGAGTGTGTGGGCACTTCTGAGCCTTGCTGTTACAAGGAGATTCAGTTGTCTGAAAAAACGCGTTTATTTCGGGCTGAAAACACGTTTTGAAAAGTGTGATGTTACTGCCCCATAACTTACATGGGGTTGACCAAACTTGCAGAAACATGTTTATTTCTGCTGAAAAACACGTTTTGACACTTTCTGTACACTGGGGTTAAGGGCTGAGTGTGTGGGCTCTTCTGAGCCTTGCTGTTACAAGGAGATTCAGTTGTCTGAAAAAACGCGTTTATTTCGGGCTGAAAAACACGTTTTGAAAAGTGTGATGTTACTACCCCATAACTTACATGGGGTTGACCAAACTTGCAGAAACATGTTTATTTCTGCTGAAAAACACGTTTTGACACTTTCTGCACACTGGGGTTAAGGGCTGAGTGTGTGGGCTCTTCTGAGCCTTGCTGTTACAAGGAGATTCAGTTGTCTGAAAAAACGCGTTTATTTCGGGCTGAAAACACGTTTTGAAAAGTGTGATGTTACTGCCCCATAACTTACATGGGGTTGACCAAACTTGCAGAAAAATGTTTATTTCTGCTGAAAAACACGTTTTGACACTTTCTGTACACTGGGGTTAAGGGCTGAGTGTGTGGGCTCTTCTGAGCCTTGCTGTTACAAGGAGATTCCAGTTGTCTGAAAAAACGCGTTTATTTCGGGCTGAAAAACACGTTTTGAAAAGTGTAATGTTACTGCCCCATAACTTACATGGGGTTGACCAAACTTGCAGAAACATGTTTATTTCTGCTGAAAAACACGTTTTGACACTTTCTGTACACTGGGGTTAAGGGCTGAGTGTGTGGGCTCTTCTGAGCCTTGCTGTTACAAGGAGATTCAGTTGTCTGAAAAAACGCGCTTATTTCGGGCTGAAAAACACGTTTTGAAAGAGTGATGTTACTGCCCCATAACTAACATGGGGTTGACCAAACTTGCAGAAACATGTTTATTTCTGCTGAAAAACACGTTTTGACACTTTCTGCACACTGGGGTTAAGGGCTGAGTGTGTGGGCACTTCTGAGCCTTGCTGTTACAAGGAGATTCAGTTGTCTGAAAAAACGCGCTTATTTCGGGCTGAAAAATACGTTTTGAAAAGTGTGATGTTAATGCCCCATAACTTACATGGGGTTGACCAAACTTGCAGAAACATGTTTATTTCTGCTGAAAAACACATTTTGACCCTTTCTGCACACTGGGGTTAAGGGCTGAGTGTGTGGGCACTTCTGAGCCTTGCTGTTACAAGGAGATTCAGTTGTCTGAAAAAACGCGTTTATTTCGGGCTGAAAAACACGTTTTGAAAATGTGATGTTACTGCCCCATAACTTACATGGGGTTGACCAAACTTGCAGAAACATGTTTATTTCTGCTGAAAAACACGTTTTGGCACTTTCTGTACACTGGGGTTAAGGGCTGAGTGTGTGGGCTCTTCTGAGCCTTGCTGTTACAAGGAGATTCAGTTGTCTGAAAAAACGCGTTTATTTCGGGCTGAAAAACACGTTTTGAAAATTGTAATGTTACTGCCCCATAACTTACATGGGTTGACCAAACTTGCAGAAACATGTTTATTTCTGCTGAAAAACACGTTTTGACACTTTCTGCACACTGGGGTTAAGGGCTGAGTGTGTGGGCACTTCTGAGCCTTGCTGTTACAAGGAGATTCAGTTGTCTGAAAAAACGCGTTTATTTCGGGCTGAAAAACACGTTTTGAAAAGTGTGATGTTACTGCCCCATAACTTACATGGGGTTGACCAAACTTGCAGAAACATGTTTATTTCTGCTGAAAAACACGTTTTGACACTTTCTGTACACTGGGGTTAAGGGCTGAGTGTGTGGGCTCTTCTGAGCCTTGCTGTTACAAGGAGATTCAGTTGTCTGAAAAACGCGTTTATTTCGGGCTGAAAAACACGTTTTGAAAAGTGTTTTGTTACTGCCCCATAACTTACATGGGGTTGACCAAACTTGCAGAAACATGTTTATTTCTGCTGAAAAACACGTTTGGACACTTTCTGCACACTGGGGTTAAGGGCTGAGTGTGTGGGCTCTTCTGAGCCTTGCTGTTACAAGGAGATTCAGTTGTCTGAAAAAACGCGCTTATTTCGGGCTGAAAAACACGTTTTGAAAAGTGTGATGTTACTACCCCATAACTTACATGGGGTTGACCAAACTTGCAGAAACATGTTTATTTCTGCTGAAAAACACATTTTGACCCTTTCTGCACACTGGGGTTAAGGGCTGAGTGTGTGGGCACTTCTGAGCCTTGCTGTTACAAGGAGATTCAGTTGTCTGAAAAAACGCGTTTATTTCGGCTGAAAAACACGTTTTGAAAAGTGTGATGTTACTACCCCATAACTTACATGGGGTTGACCAAACTTGCAGAAACATGTTTATTTCTGCTGAAAAACACGTTTGACACTTTCTGCACACTGGGGTTAAGGGCTGAGTGTGTGGGCTCTTCTGAGCCTTGCTGTTACAAGGAGATTCAGTTGTCTGAAAAAACGCGTTTATTTCGGGCTGAAAAACACGTTTTGAAAAGTGTAATGTTACTGCCACATAACTTACATGGGGTTGACCAAACTTGCAGAAACATGTTTATTTCTGCTGAAAAACACGTTTTGACACTTTCTGTACACTGGGGTTAAGGGCTGAGTGTGTGGGCTCTTCTGAGCCTTGCTGTTACAAGGAGATTCAGTTGTCTGAAAAACGCGCTTATTTCGGGCTGAAAAACACGTTTTGAAAAGTGTGATGTTACTACCCCATAACTTACATGGGGTTGACCAAACTTGCAGAAACATGTTTATTTCTGCTGAAAAACACGTTTTGACACTTTCTGCACACTGGGGTTAAGGGCTGAGTGTGTGGGCTCTTCTGAGCCTTGCTGTTACAAGGAGATTCAGTTGTCTGAAAAAACGCGTTTATTTCGGGCTGAAAAACACGTTTTGAAAATTGTAATGTTACTGCCCCATAACTTACATGGGGTTGACCAAACTTGCAGAAACATGTTTATTTCTGCTGAAAAACACGTTTTGACACTTTCTGCACACTGGGGTTAAGGGCTGAGTGTGTGGGCACTTCTGAGCCTTGCTGTTACAAGGAGATTCAGTTGTCTGAAAAAACGCGTTTATTTCGGGCTGAAAAACACGTTTTGAAAAGTGTGATGTTACTGCCCCATAACTTACATGGGGTTGACCAAACTTGCAGAAACATGTTTATTTCTGCTGAAAAACACGTTTTGACACTTTCTGTACACTGGGGTTAAGGGCTGAGTGTGTGGGCTCTTCTGAGCCTTGCTGTTACAAGGAGATTCAGTTGTCTGAAAAAACGCGTTTATTTCGGGCTGAAAAACACGTTTTGAAAAGTGTTTTGTTACTGCCCCATAACTTACATGGGGTTGACCAAACTTGCAGAAACATGTTTATTTCTGCTGAAAAACACGTTTTGACACTTTCTGCACACTGGGGTTAAGGGCTGAGTGTGTGGGCTCTTCTGAGCCTTGCTGTTACAAGGAGATTCAGTTGTCTGAAAAAACGCGCTTATTTCGGGCTGAAAAACACGTTTTGAAAAGTGTGATGTTACTACCCCATAACTTACATGGGGTTGACCAAACTTGCAGAAACATGTTTATTTCTGCTGAAAAACACATTTTGACCCTTTCTGCACACTGGGGTTAAGGGCTGAGTGTGTGGGCACTTCTGAGCCTTGCTGTTACAAGGAGATTCAGTTGTCTGAAAAAACGCGTTTATTTCGGGCTGAAAAACACGTTTTGAAAAGTGTGATGTTACTACCCCATAACTTACATGGGGTTGACCAAACTTGCAGAAACATGTTTATTTCTGCTGAAAAACACGTTTTGACACTTTCTGCACACTGGGGTTAAGGGCTGAGTGTGTGGGCTCTTCTGAGCCTTGCTGTTACAAGGAGATTCAGTTGTCTGAAAAAACGCGTTTATTTCGGGCTGAAAAACACGTTTTGAAAAGTGTAATGTTACTGCCCCATAACTTACATGGGGTTGACCAAACTTGCAGAAACATGTTTATTTCTGCTGAAAAACACGTTTTGACACTTTCTGCACACTGGGGTTAAGGGCTGAGTGTGTGGGCTCTTCTGAGCCTTGCTGTTACAAGGAGATTCAGTTGTCTGAAAAAACGCGCTTATTTCGGGCTGAAAAACACGTTTTGAAAAGTGTGATGTTACTACCCCATAACTTACATGGGGTTGACCAAACTTGCAGAAACATGTTTATTTCTGCTGAAAAACACATTTTGACCCTTTCTGCACACTGGGGTTAAGGGCTGAGTGTGTGGGCACTTCTGAGCCTTGCTGTTACAAGGAGATTCAGTTGTCTGAAAAAACGCGTTTATTTCGGGCTGAAAAACACGTTTTGAAAAGTGTGATGTTACTACCCCATAACTTACATGGGGTTGACCAAACTTGCAGAAACATGTTTATTTCTGCTGAAAAACACATTTTGACCCTTTCTGCACACTGGGGTTAAGGGCTGAGTGTGTGGGCACTTCTGAGCCTTGCTGTTACAAGGAGATTCAGTTGTCTGAAAAAACGCGTTTATTTCGGGCTGAAAAACACGTTTTGAAAATGTGATGTTACTGCCCCATAACTTACATGGGGTTGACCAAACTTGCAGAAACATGTTTATTTCTGCTGAAAAACACGTTTTGGCACTTTCTGTACACTGGGGTTAAGGGCTGAGTGTGTGGGCTCTTCTGAGCCTTGCTGTTACAAGGAGATTCAGTTGTCTGAAAAAACGCGTTTATTTCGGGCTGAAAAACACGTTTTGAAAATTGTAATGTTACTGCCCCATAACTTACATGGGGTTGACCAAACTTGCAGAAACATGTTTATTTCTGCTGAAAAACACGTTTTGACACTTTCTGCACACTGGGGTTAAGTGCTGAGTGTGTGGGCACTTCTGAGCCTTGCTGTTACAAGGAGATTCAGTTGTCTGAAAAAACGCGTTTATTTCGGGCTGAAAAACACGTTTTGAAAAGTGTGATGTTACTGCCCCATAACTTACATGGGGTTGACCAAACTTGCAGAAACATGTTTATTTCTGCTGAAAAACACATTTTGACCCTTTCTGCACACTGGGGTTAAGGGCTGAGTGTGTGGGCACTTCTGAGCCTTGCTGTTACAAGGAGATTCAGTTGTCTGAAAAAACGCGTTTATTTCGGGCTGAAAAACACGTTTTGAAAAGTGTGATGTTACTACCCCATAACTTACATGGGGTTGACCAAACTTGCAGAAACATGTTTATTTCTGCTGAAAAACACGTTTTGACACTTTCTGCACACTGGGGTTAAGGGCTGAGTGTGTGGGCTCTTCTGAGCCTTGCTGTTACAAGGAGATTCAGTTGTCTGAAAAAACGCGTTTATTTCGGGCTGAAAAACACGTTTTGAAAAGTGTAATGTTACTGCCCCATAACTTACATGGGGTTGACCAAACTTGCAGAAACATGTTTATTTCTGCTGAAAAACACGTTTTGACACTTTCTGTACACTGGGGTTAAGGGCTGAGTGTGTGGGCTCTTCTGAGCCTTGCTGTTACAAGGAGATTCAGTTGTCTGAAAAAACACGCTTATTTCGGGCTGAAAAACACGTTTTGAAAAGAGTGATGTTAATGCCCCATAACTTACATGGGGTTGACCAAACTTGCAGAAACATGTTTATTTCTGCTGAAAAACACATTTTGACCCTTTCTGCACACTGGGGTTAAGGGCTGAGTGTGTGGGCACTTCTGAGCCTTGCTGTTACAAGGAGATTCAGTTGTCTGAAAAAACGCGTTTATTTCGGGCTGAAAAACACGTTTTGAAAAGTGTGATGTTACTACCCCATAACTTACATGGGGTTGACCAAACTTGCAGAAACATGTTTATTTCTGCTGAAAAACACGTTTTGACACTTTCTGCACACTGGGGTTAAGGGCTGAGTGTGTGGGCTCTTCTGAGCCTTGCTGTTACAAGGAGATTCAGTTGTCTGAAAAAACGCGTTTATTTCGGGCTGAAAAACACGTTTTGAAAAGTGTAATGTTACTGCCCCATAACTTACATGGGGTTGACCAAACTTGCAGAAACATGTTTATTTCTGCTGAAAAACACGTTTTGACACTTTCTGCACACTGGGGTTAAGGGCTGAGTGTGTGGGCTCTTCTGAGCCTTGCTGTTACAAGGAGATTCAGTTGTCTGAAAAAACGCGCTTATTTCGGGCTGAAAAACACGTTTTGAAAAGTGTGATGTTACTACCCCATAACTTACATGGGGTTGACCAAACTTGCAGAAACATGTTTATTTCTGCTGAAAAACACATTTTGACCCTTTCTGCACACTGGGGTTAAGGGCTGAGTGTGTGGGCACTTCTGAGCCTTGCTGTTACAAGGAGATTCAGTTGTCTGAAAAAACGCGTTTATTTCGGGCTGAAAAACACGTTTTGAAAAGTGTGATGTTACTACCCCATAACTTACATGGGGTTGACCAAACTTGCAGAAACATGTTTATTTCTGCTGAAAAACACGTTTTGGCACTTTCTGTACACTGGGGTTAAGGGCTGAGTGTGTGGGCTCTTCTGAGCCTTGCTGTTACAAGGAGATTCAGTTGTCAGAAAAAACGCGTTTATTTCGGGCTGAAAAACACGTTTTGAAAATTGTAATGTTACTGCCCCATAACTTACATGGGGTTGACCAAACTTGCAGAAACATGTTTATTTCTGCTGAAAAACACGTTTTGACACTTTCTGCACACTGGGGTTAAGGGCTGAGTGTGTGGGCTCTTCTGAGCCTTGCTGTTACAAGGAGATTCAGTTGTCTGAAAAAAACGCGTTTATTTCGGGCTGAAAAACACGTTTTGAAAAGTGTAATGTTACTGCCCCATAACTTACATGGGGTTGACCAAACTTGCAGAAACATGTTTATTTCTGCTGAAAAACACGTTTTGACACTTTCTGCACACTGGGGTTAAGGGCTGAGTGTGTGGGCTCTTCTGAGCCTTGCTGTTACAAGGAGATTCAGTTGTCTGAAAAAACGCGCTTATTTCGGGCTGAAAAACACGTTTTGAAAAGTGTGATGTTACTACCCCATAACTTACATGGGGTTGACCAAACTTGCAGAAACATGTTTATTTCTGCTGAAAAACACATTTTGACCCTTTCTGCACACTGGGGTTAAGGGCTGAGTGTGTGGGCACTTCTGAGCCTTGCTGTTACAAGGAGATTCAGTTGTCTGAAAAAACGCGTTTATTTCGGGCTGAAAAACACGTTTTGAAAAGTGTGATGTTACTACCCCATAACTTACATGGGGTTGACCAAACTTGCAGAAACATGTTTATTTCTGCTGAAAAACACATTTTGACCCTTTCTGCACACTGGGGTTAAGGGCTGAGTGTGTGGGCACTTCTGAGCCTTGCGGTTACAAGGAGATTCAGTTGTCTGAAAAAACGCGTTTATTTCGGGCTGAAAAACACGTTTTGAAAATGTGATGTTACTGCCCCATAACTTACATGGGGTTGACCAAACTTGCAGAAACATGTTTATTTCTGCTGAAAAACACGTTTTGGCACTTTCTGTACACTGGGGTTAAGGGCTGAGTGTGTGGGCTCTTCTGAGCCTTGCTGTTACAAGGAGATTCAGTTGTCTGAAAAAACGCGTTTATTTCGGGCTGAAAAACACGTTTTGAAAATTGTAATGTTACTGCCCCATAACTTACATGGGGTTGACCAAACTTGCAGAAACATGTTTATTTCTGCTGAAAAACACGTTTTGACACTTTCTGCACACTGGGGTTAAGGGCTGAGTGTGTGGGCACTTCTGAGCCTTGCTGTTACAAGGAGATTCAGTTGTCTGAAAAAACGCGTTTATTTCGGGCTGAAAAACACGTTTTGAAAAGTGTTTTGTTACTGCCCCATAACTTACATGGGGTTGACCAAACTTGCAGAAACATGTTTATTTCTGCTGAAAAACACGTTTTGACACTTTCTGCACACTGGGGTTAAGGGCTGAGTGTGTGGGCTCTTCTGAGCCTTGCTGTTACAAGGAGATTCAGTTGTCTGAAAAAACGCGCTTATTTCGGGCTGAAAAACACGTTTTGAAAAGTGTGATGTTACTACCCCATAACTTACATGGGGTTGACCAAACTTGCAGAAACATGTTTATTTCTGCTGAAAAACACATTTTGACCCTTTCTGCACACTGGGGTTAAGGGCTGAGTGTGTGGGCACTTCTGAGCCTTGCTGTTACAAGGAGATTCAGTTGTCTGAAAAAACGCGTTTATTTCGGGCTGAAAAACACGTTTTGAAAAGTGTGATGTTACTACGCCATAACTTACATGGGGTTGACCAAACTTGCAGAAACATGTTTATTTCTGCTGAAAAACATGTTTTGACACTTTCTGCACACTGGGGTTAAGGGCTGAGTGTGTGGGCTCTTCTGAGCCTTGCTGTTACAAGGAGATTCAGTTGTCTGAAAAAACGCGTTTATTTCGGGCTGAAAAACACGTTTTGAAAAGTGTAATGTTACTGCCACATAACTTACATGGGGTTGACCAAACTTGCAGAAACATGTTTATTTCTGCTGAAAAACACGTTTTGACACTTTCTGTACACTGGGGTTAAGGGCTGAGTGTGTGGGCTCTTCTGAGCCTTGCTGTTACAAGGAGATTCAGTTGTCTGAAAAAACGCGCTTATTTCGGGCTGAAAAACACGTTTTGAAAAGTGTGATGTTACTACCCCATAACTTACATGGGGTTGACCAAACTTGCAGAAACATGTTTATTTCTGCTGAAAAACACGTTTTGACACTTTCTGCACACTGGGGTTAAGGGCTGAGTGTGTGGGCTCTTCTGAGCCTTGCTGTTACAAGGAGATTCAGTTGTCTGAAAAAACGCGTTTATTTCGGGCTGAAAAACACGTTTTGAAAATTGTAATGTTACTGCCCCATAACTTACATGGGGTTGACCAAACTTGCAGAAACATGTTTATTTCTGCTGAAAAACACGTTTTGACACTTTCTGCACACTGGGGTTAAGGGCTGAGTGTGTGGGCACTTCTGAGCCTTGCTGTTACAAGGAGATTCAGTTGTCTGAAAAAACGCGTTTATTTCGGGCTGAAAAACACGTTTTGAAAAGTGTGATGTTACTGCCCCATAACTTACATGGGGTTGACCAAACTTGCAGAAACATGTTTATTTCTGCTGAAAAACACGTTTTGACACTTTCTGCACACTGGGGTTAAGGGCTGAGTGTGTGGGCTCTTCTGAGCCTTGCTGTTACAAGGAGATTCAGTTGTCTGAAAAAACGCGTTTATTTCGGGCTGAAAAACACGTTTTGAAAAGTGTAATGTTACTGCCCCATAACTTACATGGGGTTGACCAAACTTGCAGAAACATGTTTATTTCTGCTGAAAAACACGTTTTGACACTTTCTGCACACTGGGGTTAAGGGCTGAGTGTGTGGGCTCTTCTGAGCCTTGCTGTTACAAGGAGATTCAGTTGTCTGAAAAAACGCGCTTATTTCGGGCTGAAAAACACGTTTTGAAAAGTGTGATGTTACTACCCCATAACTTACATGGGGTTGACCAAACTTGCAGAAACATGTTTATTTCTGCTGAAAAACACATTTTGACCCTTTCTGCACACTGGGGTTAAGGGCTGAGTGTGTGGGCACTTCTGAGCCTTGCTGTTACAAGGAGATTCAGTTGTCTGAAAAAACGCGTTTATTTCGGGCTGAAAAACACGTTTTGAAAAGTGTGATGTTACTACCCCATAACTTACATGGGGTTGACCAAACTTGCAGAAACATGTTTATTTCTGCTGAAAAACACATTTTGACCCTTTCTGCACACTGGGGTTAAGGGCTGAGTGTGTGGGCACTTCTGAGCCTTGCTGTTACAAGGAGATTCAGTTGTCTGAAAAAACGCGTTTATTTCGGGCTGAAAAACACGTTTTGAAAATGTGATGTTACTGCCCCATAACTTACATGGGGTTGACCAAACTTGCAGAAACATGTTTATTTCTGCTGAAAAACACGTTTTGGCACTTTCTGTACACTGGGGTTAAGGGCTGAGTGTGTGGGCTCTTCTGAGCCTTGCTGTTACAAGGAGATTCAGTTGTCTGAAAAAACGCGTTTATTTCGGGCTGAAAAACACGTTTTGAAAATTGTAATGTTACTGCCCCATAACTTACATGGGGTTGACCAAACTTGCAGAAACATGTTTATTTCTGCTGAAAAACACGTTTTGACACTTTCTGCACACTGGGGTTAAGGGCTGAGTGTGTGGGCACTTCTGAGCCTTGCTGTTACAAGGAGATTCAGTTGTCTGAAAAAACGCGTTTATTTCGGGCTGAAAAACACGTTTTGAAAAGTGTGATGTTACTGCCCCATAACTTACATGGGGTTGACCAAACTTGCAGAAACATGTTTATTTCTGCTGAAAAACACATTTTGACCCTTTCTGCACACTGGGGTTAAGGGCTGAGTGTGTGGGCACTTCTGAGCCTTGCTGTTACAAGGAGATTCAGTTGTCTGAAAAAACGCGTTTATTTCGGGCTGAAAAACACGTTTTGAAAAGTGTGATGTTACTACCCCATAACTTACATGGGGTTGACCAAACTTGCAGAAACATGTTTATTTCTGCTGAAAAACACGTTTTTACACTTTCTGCACACTGGGGTTAAGGGCTGAGTGTGTGGGCTCTTCTGAGCCTTGCTGTTACAAGGAGATTCAGTTGTCTGAAAAAACGCGTTTATTTCGGGCTGAAAAACACGTTTTGAAAAGTGTAATGTTACTGCCCCATAACTTACATGGGGTTGACCAAACTTGCAGAAACATGTTTATTTCTGCTGAAAAACACGTTTTGACACTTTCTGTACACTGGGGTTAAGGGCTGAGTGTGTGGGCTCTTCTGAGCCTTGCTGTTACAAGGAGATTCAGTTGTCTGAAAAAACACGCTTATTTCGGGCTGAAAAACACGTTTTGAAAAGAGTGATGTTAATGCCCCATAACTTACATGGGGTTGACCAAACTTGCAGAAACATGTTTATTTCTGCTGAAAAACACATTTTGACCCTTTCTGCACACTGGGGTTAAGGGCTGAGTGTGTGGGCACTTCTGAGCCTTGCTGTTACAAGGAGATTCAGTTGTCTGAAAAAACGCGTTTATTTCGGGCTGAAAAACACGTTTTGAAAAGTGTGATGTTACTACCCCATAACTTACATGGGGTTGACCAAACTTGCAGAAACATGTTTATTTCTGCTGAAAAACACGTTTTGACACTTTCTGCACACTGGGGTTAAGGGCTGAGTGTGTGGGCTCTTCTGAGCCTTGCTGTTACAAGGAGATTCAGTTGTCTGAAAAAACGCGTTTATTTCGGGCTGAAAAACACGTTTTGAAAAGTGTAATGTTACTGCCCCATAACTTACATGGGGTTGACCAAACTTGCAGAAACATGTTTATTTCTGCTGAAAAACACGTTTTGACACTTTCTGCACACTGGGGTTAAGGGCTGAGTGTGTGGGCTCTTCTGAGCCTTGCTGTTACAAGGAGATTCAGTTGTCTGAAAAAACGCGCTTATTTCGGGCTGAAAAACACGTTTTGAAAAGTGTGATGTTACTACCCCATAACTTACATGGGGTTGACCAAACTTGCAGAAACATGTTTATTTCTGCTGAAAAACACATTTTGACCCTTTCTGCACACTGGGGTTAAGGGCTGAGTGTGTGGGCACTTCTGAGCCTTGCTGTTACAAGGAGATTCAGTTGTCTGAAAAAACGCGTTTATTTCGGGCTGAAAAACACGTTTTGAAAAGTGTGATGTTACTACCCCATAACTTACATGGGGTTGACCAAACTTGCAGAAACATGTTTATTTCTGCTGAAAAACACGTTTTGGCACTTTCTGTACACTGGGGTTAAGGGCTGAGTGTGTGGGCTCTTCTGAGCCTTGCTGTTACAAGGAGATTCAGTTGTCAGAAAAAACGCGTTTATTTCGGGCTGAAAAACACGTTTTGAAAATTGTAATGTTACTGCCCCATAACTTACATGGGGTTGACCAAACTTGCAGAAACATGTTTATTTCTGCTGAAAAACACGTTTTGACACTTTCTGCACACTGGGGTTAAGGGCTGAGTGTGTGGGCTCTTCTGAGCCTTGCTGTTACAAGGAGATTCAGTTGTCTGAAAAAACGCGTTTATTTCGGGCTGAAAAACACGTTTTGAAAAGTGTAATGTTACTGCCCCATAACTTACATGGGGTTGACCAAACTTGCAGAAACATGTTTATTTCTGCTGAAAAACACGTTTTGACACTTTCTGCACACTGGGGTTAAGGGCTGAGTGTGTGGGCTCTTCTGAGCCTTGCTGTTACAAGGAGATTCAGTTGTCTGAAAAAACGCGCTTATTTCGGGCTGAAAAACACGTTTTGAAAAGTGTGATGTTACTACCCCATAACTTACATGGGGTTGACCAAACTTGCAGAAACATGTTTATTTCTGCTGAAAAACACATTTTGACCCTTTCTGCACACTGGGGTTAAGGGCTGAGTGTGTGGGCACTTCTGAGCCTTGCTGTTACAAGGAGATTCAGTTGTCTGAAAAAACGCGTTTATTTCGGGCTGAAAAACACGTTTTGAAAAGTGTGATGTTACTACCCCATAACTTACATGGGGTTGACCAAACTTGCAGAAACATGTTTATTTCTGCTGAAAAACACATTTTGACCCTTTCTGCACACTGGGGTTAAGGGCTGAGTGTGTGGGCACTTCTGAGCCTTGCGGTTACAAGGAGATTCAGTTGTCTGAAAAAACGCGTTTATTTCGGGCTGAAAAACACGTTTTGAAAATCTGATGTTACTGCCCCATAACTTACATGGGGTTGACCAAACTTGCAGAAACATGTTTATTTCTGCTGAAAAACACGTTTTGGCACTTTCTGTACACTGGGGTTAAGGGCTGAGTGTGTGGGCTCTTCTGAGCCTTGCTGTTACAAGGAGATTCAGTTGTCTGAAAAAACGCGTTTATTTCGGGCTGAAAAACACGTTTTGAAAATTGTAATGTTACTGCCCCATAACTTACATGGGGTTGACCAAACTTGCAGAAACATGTTTATTTCTGCTGAAAAACACGTTTTGACACTTTCTGCACACTGGGGTTAAGGGCTGAGTGTGTGGGCACTTCTGAGCCTTGCTGTTACAAGGAGATTCAGTTGTCTGAAAAAACGCGTTTATTTCGGGCTGAAAAACACGTTTTGAAAAGTGTGATGTTACTGCCCCATAACTTACATGGGGTTGACCAAACTTGCAGAAACATGTTTATTTCTGCTGAAAAACACGTTTTGGCACTTTCTGTACACTGGGGTTAAGGGCTGAGTGTGTGGGCTCTTCTGAGCCTTGCTGTTACAAGGAGATTCAGTTGTCTGAAAAAACGCGTTTATTTCGGGCTGAAAAACACGTTTTGAAAAGTGTTTTGTTACTGCCCCATAACTTACATGGGGTTGACCAAACTTGCAGAAACATGTTTATTTCTGCTGAAAAACACGTTTTGACACTTTCTGCACACTGGGGTTAAGGGCTGAGTGTGTGGGCTCTTCTGAGCCTTGCTGTTACAAGGAGATTCAGTTGTCTGAAAAAACGCGCTTATTTCGGGCTGAAAAACACGTTTTGAAAAGTGTGATGTTACTACCCCATAACTTACATGGGGTTGACCAAACTTGCAGAAACATGTTTATTTCTGCTGAAAAACACATTTTGACCCTTTCTGCACACTGGGGTTAAGGGCTGAGTGTGTGGGCACTTCTGAGCCTTGCTGTTACAAGGAGATTCAGTTGTCTGAAAAAACGCGTTTATTTCGGGCTGAAAAACACGTTTTGAAAAGTGTGATGTTACTACCCCATAACTTACATGGGGTTGACCAAACTTGCAGAAACATGTTTATTTCTGCTGAAAAACACGTTTTGACACTTTCTGCACACTGGGGTTAAGGGCTGAGTGTGTGGGCTCTTCTGAGCCTTGCTGTTACAAGGAGATTCAGTTGTCTGAAAAAACGCGTTTATTTCGGGCTGAAAAACACGTTTTGAAAAGTGTAATGTTACTGCCCCATAACTTACATGGGGTTGACCAAACTTGCAGAAACATGTTTATTTCTGCTGAAAAACACGTTTTGACACTTTCTGTACACTGGGGTTAAGGGCTGAGTGTGTGGGCTCTTCTGAGCCTTGCTGTTACAAGGAGATTCAGTTGTCTGAAAAAACACGCTTATTTCGGGCTGAAAAACACGTTTTGAAAAGAGTGATGTTAATGCCCCATAACTTACATGGGGTTGACCAAACTTGCAGAAACATGTTTATTTCTGCTGAAAAACACATTTTGACCCTTTCTGCACACTGGGGTTAAGGGCTGAGTGTGTGGGCACTTCTGAGCCTTGCTGTTACAAGGAGATTCAGTTGTCTGAAAAAACGCGTTTATTTCGGGCTGAAAAACACGTTTTGAAAAGTGTGATGTTACTACCCCATAACTTACATGGGGTTGACCAAACTTGCAGAAACATGTTTATTTCTGCTGAAAAACACGTTTTGACACTTTCTGCACACTGGGGTTAAGGGCTGAGTGTGTGGGCTCTTCTGAGCCTTGCTGTTACAAGGAGATTCAGTTGTCTGAAAAAACGCGTTTATTTCGGGCTGAAAAACACGTTTTGAAAAGTGTAATGTTACTGCCCCATAACTTACATGGGGTTGACCAAACTTGCAGAAACATGTTTATTTCTGCTGAAAAACACGTTTTGACACTTTCTGCACACTGGGGTTAAGGGCTGAGTGTGTGGGCTCTTCTGAGCCTTGCTGTTACAAGGAGATTCAGTTGTCTGAAAAAACGCGCTTATTTCGGGCTGAAAAACACGTTTTGAAAAGTGTGATGTTACTACCCCATAACTTACATGGGGTTGACCAAACTTGCAGAAACATGTTTATTTCTGCTGAAAAACACATTTTGACCCTTTCTGCACACTGGGGTTAAGGGCTGAGTGTGTGGGCACTTCTGAGCCTTGCTGTTACAAGGAGATTCAGTTGTCTGAAAAAACGCGTTTATTTCGGGCTGAAAAACACGTTTTGAAAAGTGTGATGTTACTACCCCATAACTTACATGGGGTTGACCAAACTTGCAGAAACATGTTTATTTCTGCTGAAAAACACATTTTGACCCTCTCTGCACACTGGGGTTAAGGGCTGAGTGTGTGGGCACTTCTGAGCCTTGCTGTTACAAGGAGATTCAGTTGTCTGAAAAAACGCGTTTATTTCGGGCTGAAAAACACGTTTTGAAAATGTGATGTTACTGCCCCATAACTTACATGGGGTTGACCAAACTTGCAGAAACATGTTTATTTCTGCTGAAAAACACGTTTT
This sequence comes from Lepisosteus oculatus, assembly GCF_040954835.1. Taxonomy (NCBI): domain Eukaryota; kingdom Metazoa; phylum Chordata; class Actinopteri; order Semionotiformes; family Lepisosteidae; genus Lepisosteus; species Lepisosteus oculatus. Next base: position 21,943 of record NW_027167877.1, read on the forward strand.
GGCACTTTCTGTACACTGGGGTTAAGGGCTGAGTGTGTGGGCTCTTCTGAGCCTTGCTGTTACAAGGAGATTCAGTTGTCTGAAAAAACGCGTTTATTTCGGGCTGAAAAACACGTTTTGAAAATTGTAATGTTACTGCCCCATAACTTACATGGGGTTGACCAAACTTGCAGAAACATGTTTATTTCTGCTGAAAAACACGTTTTGACACTTTCTGCACACTGGGGTTAAGGGCTGAGTGTGTGGGCACTTCTGAGCCTTGCTGTTACAAGGAGATTCAGTTGTCTGAAAAAACGCGTTTATTTCGGGCTGAAAAACACGTTTTGAAAAGTGTGATGTTACTGCCCCATAACTTACATGGGGTTGACCAAACTTGCAGAAACATGTTTATTTCTGCTGAAAAACACGTTTTGGCACTTTCTGTACACTGGGGTTAAGGGCTGAGTGTGTGGGCTCTTCTGAGCCTTGCTGTTACAAGGAGATTCAGTTGTCTGAAAAAACGCGTTTATTTCGGGCTGAAAAACACGTTTTGAAAAGTGTTTTGTTACTGCCCCATAACTTACATGGGGTTGACCAAACTTGCAGAAACATGTTTATTTCTGCTGAAAAACACGTTTTGACACTTTCTGCACACTGGGGTTAAGGGCTGAGTGTGTGGGCTCTTCTGAGCCTTGCTGTTACAAGGAGATTCAGTTGTCTGAAAAAACGCGCTTATTTCGGGCTGAAAAACACGTTTTGAAAAGTGTGATGTTACTACCCCATAACTTACATGGGGTTGACCAAACTTGCAGAAACATGTTTATTTCTGCTGAAAAACACATTTTGACCCTTTCTGCACACTGGGGTTAAGGGCTGAGTGTGTGGGCACTTCTGAGCCTTGCTGTTACAAGGAGATTCAGTTGTCTGAAAAAACGCGTTTATTTCGGGCTGAAAAACACGTTTTGAAAAGTGTGATGTTACTACCCCATAACTTACATGGGGTTGACCAAACTTGCAGAAACATGTTTATTTCTGCTGAAAAACACGTTTTGACACTTTCTGCACACTGGGTTTAAGGGCTGAGTGTGTGGGCTCTTCTGAGCCTTGCTGTTACAAGGAGATTCAGTTGTCTGAAAAAACGCGTTTATTTCGGGCTGAAAAACACGTTTTGAAAAGTGTAATGTTACTGCCCCATAACTTACATGGGGTTGACCAAACTTGCAGAAACATGTTTATTTCTGCTGAAAAACACGTTTTGACACTTTCTGTACACTGGGGTTAAGGGCTGAGTGTGTGGGCTCTTCTGAGCCTTGCTGTTACAAGGAGATTCAGTTGTCTGAAAAAATGCGCTTATTTCGGGCTGAAAAACACGTTTTGAAAAGAGTGATGTTAATGCCCCATAACTTACATGGGGTTGACCAAACTTGCAGAAACATGTTTATTTCTGCTGAAAAACACATTTTGACCCTTTCTGCACACTGGGGTTAAGGGCTGAGTGTGTGGGCACTTCTGAGCCTTGCTGTTACAAGGAGATTCAGTTGTCTGAAAAAACGCGTTTATTTCGGGCTGAAAAACACGTTTTGAAAATGTGATGTTACTGCCCCATAAATTACATGGGGTTGACCAAACTTGCAGAAACATGTTTATTTCTGCTGAAAAACACGTTTTGGCACTTTCTGTACACTGGGGTTAAGGGCTGAGTGTGTGGGCTCTTCTGAGCCTTGCTGTTACAAGGAGATTCAGTTGTCTGAAAAAACGCGTTTATTTCGGGCTGAAAAACACGTTTTGAAAATTGTAATGTTACTGCCCCATAACTAACATGGGGTTGACCAAACTTGCAGAAACATGTTTATTTCTGCTGAAAAACACGTTTTGAAAAGTGTAATGTTACTGCCCCATAACTTACATGGGGTTGACCAAACTTGCAGAAACATGTTTATTTCTGCTGAAAAACACGTTTTGACACTTTCTGTACACTGGGGTTAAGGGCTGAGTGTGTGGGCTCTTCTGAGCCTTGCTGTTACAAGGAGATTCAGTTGTCTGAAAAAACGCGCTTATTTCGGGCTGAAAAACACGTTTTGAAAAGAGTGATGTTACTGCCCCATAACTAACATGGGGTTGAGCAAACTTGCAGAAACATGTTTATTTCTGCTGAAAAACACGTTTTGACACTTTCTGCACACTGGGGTTAAGGGCTGAGTGTGTGGGCACTTCTGAGCCTTGCTGTTACAAGGAGATTCAGTTGTCTGAAAAAACGCGTTTATTTCGGGCTGAAAAACACGTTTTGAAAAGTGTGATGTTACTGCCCCATAACTTACATGGGGTTGACCAAACTTGCAGAAACATGTTTATTTCTGCTGAAAAACACGTTTTGACACTTTCTGTACACTGGGGTTAAGGGCTGAGTGTGTGGGCTCTTCTGAGCCTTGCTGTTACAAGGAGATTCAGTTGTCTGAAAAAACGCGTTTATTTCGGGCTGAAAAACACGTTTTGAAAAGTGTGATGTTACTACCCCATAACTTACATGGGGTTGACCAAACTTGCAGAAACATGTTTATTTCTGCTGAAAAACACGTTTTGACACTTTCTGCACACTGGGGTTAAGGGCTGAGTGTGTGGGCTCTTCTGAGCCTTGCTGTTACAAGGAGATTCAGTTGTCTGAAAAAACGCGCTTATTTCGGGCTGAAAAACACGTTTTGAAAAGTGTGATGTTACTACCCCATAACTTACATGGGGTTGACCAAACTTGCAGAAACATGTTTATTTCTGCTGAAAAACACATTTTGACCCTTTCTGCACACTGGGGTTAAGGGCTGAGTGTGTGGGCACTTCTGAGCCTTGCTGTTACAAGGAGATTCAGTTGTCTGAAAAAACGCGTTTATTTCGGGCTGAAAAACACGTTTTGAAAAGTGTGATGTTACTACCCCATAACTTACATGGGGTTGACCAAACTTGCAGAAACATGTTTATTTCTGTTGAAAAACACGTTTTGACACTTTCTGCACACTGGGGTTAAGGGCTGAGTGTGTGGGCTCTTCTGAGCCTTGCTGTTACAAGGAGATTCAGTTGTCTGAAAAAACGCGTTTATTTCGGGCTGAAAAACACGTTTTGAAAAGTGTGATGTTACTGCCCCATAACTTACATGGGGTTGACCAAACTTGCAGAAACATGTTTATTTCTGCTGAAAAACACGTTTTGACACTTTCTGTACACTGGGGTTAAGGGCTGAGTGTGTGGGCTCTTCTGAACCTTGCTGTTACAAGGAGATTCAGTTGTCTGAAAAAAAGCGCTTATTTCGGGCTGAAAAACACGTTTTGAAAAGTGTGATGTTACTGCCCCATAACTTACATGGGGTTGACCAAACTTGCAGAAACATGTTTATTTCTGCTGAAAAACACGTTTTGACACTTTCTGTACACTGGGGTTAAGGGCTGAGTGTGTGGGCTCTTCTGAGCCTTGCTGTTACAAGGAGATTCAGTTGTCTGAAAAAACGCGCTTATTTCGGGCTGAAAAACACGTTTTGAAAAGTGTGATGTTAATGCCCCATAACTTACATGGGGTTGACCAAACTTGCAGAAACATGTTTATTTCTGCTGAAAAACACATTTTGACCCTTTCTGCACACTGGGGTTAAGGGCTGAGTGTGTGGGCACTTCTGAGCCTTGCTGTTACAAGGAGATTCAGTTGTCTGAAAAAACGCGTTTATTTCGGGCTGAAAAACACGTTTTGAAAATGTGATGTTACTGCCCCATAACTTACATGGGGTTGACCAAACTTGCAGAAACATGTTTATTTCTGCTGAAAAACACGTTTTGGCACTTTCTGTACACTGGGGTTAAGGGCTGAGTGTGTGGGCTCTTCTGAGCCTTGCTGTTACAAGGAGATTCAGTTGTCTGAAAAAACGCGTTTATTTCGGGCTGAAAAACACGTTTTGAAAAGTGTAATGTTACTGCCCCATAACTTACATGGGGTTGACCAAACTTGCAGAAACATGTTTATTTCTGCTGAAAAACATGTTTTGACACTTTCTGCACACTGGGGTTAAGGGCTGAGTGTGTGGGCACTTCTGAGCCTTGCTGTTACAAGGAGATTCAGTTGTCTGAAAAAACGCGTTTATTTCGGGCTGAAAAACACGTTTTGAAAAGTGTGATGTTACTGCCCCATAACTTACATGGGGTTGACCAAACTTGCAGAAACATGTTTATTTCTGCTGAAAAACACGTTTTGACACTTTCTGTACACTGGGGTTAAGGGCTGAGTGTGTGGGCTCTTCTGAGCCTTGCTGTTACAAGGAGATTCAGTTGTCTGAAAAAACGCGTTTATTTCGGGCTGAAAAACACGTTTTGAAAAGTGTGATGTTACTGCCCCATAACTTACATGGGGTTGACCAAACTTGCAGAAACATGTTTATTTCTGCTGAAAAACACATTTTGACCCTTTCTGCACACTGGGGTTAAGGGCTGAGTGTGTGGGCTCTTCTGAGCCTTGCTGTTACAAGGAGATTCAGTTGTCTGAAAAAACGCGCTTATTTCGGGCTGAAAAACACGTTTTGAAAAGTGTGATGTTAATGCCCCATAACTTACATGGGGTTGACCAAACTTGCAGAAACATGTTTATTTCTGCTGAAAAACACATTTTGACCCTTTATGCACACTGGGATTAAGAGCTGAGTTGGTGGGCACTTCTGAGCCTTGCTGTTACAAGGAGATTCAGTTGTCTGAAAAAACGCGCTTATTTCGGGCTGAAAAACACGTTTTGAAAAGTGTGATGTTACTGCCCCATAACTTACATGGGGTTGACCAAACTTGCAGAAACATGTTTATTTCTGCTGAAAAACACGTTTTGACACTTTCTGTACACTGGGGTTAAGGGCTGAGCGTGTGGGCTCTTCTGAGCCTTGCTGTTACAAGGAGATTCAGTTGTCTGAAAAAACGCGCTTATTTCGGGCTGAAAAACACGTTTTGAAAAGTGTGATGTTAATGCCCCATAACTTACATGGGGTTGACCAAACTTGCAGAAACATGTTTATTTCTGCTGAAAAACACGTTTTGACACTTTCTGTACACTGGGGTTAAGGGCTGAGTGTGTGGGCTCTTCTGAGCCTTGCTGTTACAAGGAGATTCAGTTGTCTGAAAAAACGCGCTTATTTCGGGCTGAAAAACACGTTTTGAAAAGTGTGATGTTACTGCCCCATAACTTACATGGGGTTGACCAAACTTGCAGAAACATGTTTATTTCTGCTGAAAAACACGTTTTGACACTTTCTGTACACTGGGGTTAAGGGCTGAGTGTGTGGGCTCTTCTGAGCCTTGCTGTTACAAGGAGATTCAGTTGTCTGAAAAAACGCGTTTATTTCGGGCTGAAAAACACGTTTTGAAAATTGTAATGTTACTGCCCCATAACTTACATGGGGTTGACCAAACTTGCAGAAACATGTTTATTTCTGCTGAAAAACACGTTTTGACACTTTCTGTACACTGGGGTTAAGGGCTGAGTGTGTGGGCTCTTCTGAGCCTTGCTGTTACAAGGAGATTCAGTTGTCTGAAAAAACGCGTTTATTTCGGGCTGAAAAACACGTTTTGAAAAGTGTGATGTTACTGCCCCATAACTTACATGGGGTTGACCAAACTTGCAGAAACATGTTTATTTCTGCTGAAAAACACGTTTTGACACTTTCTGCACACTGGGGTTAAGGGCTGAGTGTGTGGGCTCTTCTGAGCCTTGCTGTTACAAGGAGATTCAGTTGTCTGAAAAAACGCGCTTATTTCGGGCTGAAAAACACGTTTTGAAAAGTGTGATGTTACTACCCCATAACTTACATGGGGTTGACCAAACTTGCAGAAACATGTTTATTTCTGCTGAAAAACACATTTTGACCCTTTCTTCACACTGGGGTTAAGGGCTGAGTGTGTGGGCACTTCTGAGCCTTGCTGTTACAAGGAGATTCAGTTGTCTGAAAAAACGCGTTTATTTCGGGCTGAAAAACACGTTTTGAAAAGTGTGATGTTACTACCCCATAACTTACATGGGGTTGACCAAACTTGCAGAAACATGTTTATTTCTGCTGAAAAACACGTTTTGACACTTTCTGCACACTGGGGTTAAGGGCTGAGTGTGTGGGCTCTTCTGAGCCTTGCTGTTACAAGGAGATTCAGTTGTCTGAAAAAACGCGTTTATTTCGGGCTGAAAAACACGTTTTGAAAAGTGTAATGTTACTGCCCCATAACTTACATGGGGTTGACCAAACTTGCAGAAACATGTTTATTTCTGCTGAAAAACACGTTTTGACACTTTCTGTACACTGGGGTTAAGGGCTGAGTGTGTGGGCTCTTCTGAGCCTTGCTGTTACAAGGAGATTCAGTTGTCTGAAAAAACGCGCTTATTTCGGGCTGAAAAACACGTTTTGAAAAGAGTGATGTTACTGCCCCATAACTAACATGGGGTTGACCAAACTTGCAGAAACATGTTTATTTCTGCTGAAAAACACGTTTTGACACTTTCTGCACACTGGGGTTAAGGGCTGAGTGTGTGGGCACTTCTGAGCCTTGCTGTTACAAGGAGATTCAGTTGTCTGAAAAAACGCGTTTATTTCGGGCTGAAAAACACGTTTTGAAAAGTGTGATGTTACTGCCCCATAACTTACATGGGGTTGACCAAACTTGCAGAAACATGTTTATTTCTGCTGAAAAACACGTTTTGACACTTTCTGTACACTGGGGTTAAGGGCTGAGTGTGTGGGCTCTTCTGAGCCTTGCTGTTACAAGGAGATTCAGTTGTCTGAAAAAACGCGTTTATTTCGGGCTGAAAAACACGTTTTGAAAAGTGTGATGTTAATGCCCCATAACTTACATGGGGTTGACCAAACTTGCAGAAACATGTTTATTTCTGCTGAAAAACACATTTTGACCCTTTCTGCACACTGGGGTTAAGGGCTGAGTGTGTGGGCACTTCTGAGCCTTGCTGTTACAAGGAGATTCAGTTGTCTGAAAAAACGCGTTTATTTCGGGCTGAAAAACACGTTTTGAAAATGTGATGTTACTGCCCCATAACTTACATGGGGTTGACCAAACTTGCAGAAACATGTTTATTTCTGCTGAAAAACACGTTTTGACACTTTCTGTACACTGGGGTTAAGGGCTGAGTGTGTGGGCTCTTCTGAGCCTTGCTGTTACAAGGAGATTCAGTTGTCTGAAAAAACGCGTTTATTTCGGGCTGAAAAACACGTTTTGAAAATGTGATGTTACTACCCCATAACTTACATGGGGTTGACCAAACTTGCAGAAACATGTTTATTTCTGCTGAAAAACACGTTTTGACACTTTCTGCACACTGGGGTTAAGGGCTGAGTGTGTGGGCTCTTCTGAGCCTTGCTGTTACAAGGAGATTCAGTTGTCTGAAAAAACGCGCTTATTTCGGGCTGAAAAACACGTTTTGAAAAGTGTGATGTTACTACCCCATAACTTACATGGGGTTGACCAAACTTGCAGAAACATGTTTATTTCTGCTGAAAAACACATGTTGACCCTTTCTGCACACTGGGGTTAAGGGCTGAGTGTGTGGGCACTTCTGAGCCTTGCTGTTACAAGGAGATTCAGTTGTCTGAAAAAACGCGTTTATTTCGGGCTGAAAAACACGTTTTGAAAATGTGATGTTACTGCCCCATAACTTACATGGGGTTGACCAAACTTGCAGAAACATGTTTATTTCTGCTGAAAAACACGTTTTGGCACTTTCTGTACACTGGGGTTAAGGGCTGAGTGTGTGGGCTCTTCTGAGCCTTGCTGTTACAAGGAGATTCAGTTGTCTGAAAAAACGCGCTTATTTCGGGCTGAAAAACACGTTTTGAAAAGTGTGATGTTACTACCCCATAACTTACATGGGGTTGACCAAACTTGCAGAAACAGGTTTATTTCTGCTGAAAAACACATTTTGACCCTTTCTGCACACTGGGGTTAAGGGCTGAGTGTGTGGGCACTTCTGAGCCTTGCTGTTACAAGGAGATTCAGTTGTCTGAAAAAACGCGTTTATTTCGGGCTGAAAAACACGTTTTGAAAATGTGATGTTACTGCCCCATAACTTACATGGGGTTGACCAAACTTGCAGAAACATGTTTATTTCTGCTGAAAAACACGTTTTGGCACTTTCTGTACACTGGGGTTAAGGGCTGAGTGTGTGGGCTCTTCTGAGCCTTGCTGTTACAAGGAGATTCAGTTGTCTGAAAAAACGCGTTTATTTCGGGCTGAAAAACACGTTTTGAAAATTGTAATGTTACTGCCCCATAACTTACATGGGGTTGACCAAACTTGCAGAAACATGTTTATTTCTGCTGAAAAACACGTTTTGACACTTTCTGTACACTGGGGTTAAGGGCTGAGTGTGTGGGCTCTTCTGAGCCTTGCTGTTACAAGGAGATTCAGTTGTCTGAAAAAACGCGTTTATTTCGGGCTGAAAAACACGTTTTGAAAAGTGTGATGTTACTACCCCATAACTTACATGGGGTTGACCAAACTTGCAGAAACATGTTTATTTCTGCTGAAAAACACGTTTTGACACTTTCTGCACACTGGGGTTAAGGGCTGAGTGTGTGGGCTCTTCTGAGCCTTGCTGTTACAAGGAGATTCAGTTGTCTGAAAAAACGCGCTTATTTCGGGCTGAAAAACACGTTTTGAAAAGTGTGATGTTACTACCCCATAACTTACATGGGGTTGACCAAACTTGCAGAAACATGTTTATTTCTGCTGAAAAACACATTTTGACCCTTTCTTCACACTGGGGTTAAGGGCTGAGTGTGTGGGCACTTCTGAGCCTTGCTGTTACAAGGAGATTCAGTTGTCTGAAAAAACGCGTTTATTTCGGGCTGAAAAACACGTTTTGAAAAGTGTGATGTTACTACCCCATAACTTACATGGGGTTGACCAAACTTGCAGAAACATGTTTATTTCTGCTGAAAAACACGTTTTGACACTTTCTGCACACTGGGGTTAAGGGCTGAGTGTGTGGGCTCTTCTGAGCCTTGCTGTTACAAGGAGATTCAGTTGTCTGAAAAAACGCGTTTATTTCGGGCTGAAAAACACGTTTTGAAAAGTGTAATGTTACTGCCCCATAACTTACATGGGGTTGACCAAACTTGCAGAAACATGTTTATTTCTGCTGAAAAACACGTTTTGACACTTTCTGTACACTGGGGTTAAGGGCTGAGTGTGTGGGCTCTTCTGAGCCTTGCTGTTACAAGGAGATTCAGTTGTCTGAAAAAACGCGCTTATTTCGGGCTGAAAAACACGTTTTGAAAAGAGTGATGTTACTGCCCCATAACTAACATGGGGTTGACCAAACTTGCAGAAACATGTTTATTTCTGCTGAAAAACACGTTTTGACACTTTCTGCACACTGGGGTTAAGGGCTGAGTGTGTGGGCACTTCTGAGCCTTGCTGTTACAAGGAGATTCAGTTGTCTGAAAAAACGCGTTTATTTCGGGCTGAAAAACACGTTTTGAAAAGTGTGATGTTACTGCCCCATAACTTACATGGGGTTGACCAAACTTGCAGAAACATGTTTATTTCTGCTGAAAAACACGTTTTGACACTTTCTGTACACTGGGGTTAAGGGCTGAGTGTGTGGGCTCTTCTGAGCCTTGCTGTTACAAGGAGATTCAGTTGTCTGAAAAAACGCGTTTATTTCGGGCTGAAAAACACGTTTTGAAAAGTGTGATGTTAATGCCCCATAACTTACATGGGGTTGACCAAACTTGCAGAAACATGTTTATTTCTGCTGAAAAACACATTTTGACCCTTTCTGCACACTGGGGTTAAGGGCTGAGTGTGTGGGCACTTCTGAGCCTTGCTGTTACAAGGAGATTCAGTTGTCTGAAAAAACGCGTTTATTTCGGGCTGAAAAACACGTTTTGAAAATGTGATGTTACTGCCCCATAACTTACATGGGATTGACCAAACTTGCAGAAACATGTTTATTTCTGCTGAAAAACACGTTTTGACACTTTCTGTACACTGGGGTTAAGGGCTGAGTGTGTGGGCTCTTCTGAGCCTTGCTGTTACAAGGAGATTCAGTTGTCTGAAAAAACGCGTTTATTTCGGGCTGAAAAACACGTTTTGAAAATGTGATGTTACTACCCCATAACTTACATGGGGTTGACCAAACTTGCAGAAACATGTTTATTTCTGCTGAAAAACACGTTTTGACACTTTCTGCACACTGGGGTTAAGGGCTGAGTGTGTGGGCTCTTCTGAGCCTTGCTGTTACAAGGAGATTCAGTTGTCTGAAAAAACGCGCTTATTTCGGGCTGAAAAACACGTTTTGAAAAGTGTGATGTTACTACCCCATAACTTACATGGGGTTGACCAAACTTGCAGAAACAGGTTTATTTCTGCTGAAAAACACATTTTGACCCTTTCTGCACACTGGGGTTAAGGGCTGAGTGTGTGGGCACTTCTGAGCCTTGCTGTTACAAGGAGATTCAGTTGTCTGAAAAAACGCGTTTATTTCGGGCTGAAAAACACGTTTTGAAAATGTGATGTTACTGCCCCATAACTTACATGGGGTTGACCAAACTTGCAGAAACATGTTTATTTCTGCTGAAAAACACGTTTTGGCACTTTCTGTACACTGGGGTTAAGGGCTGAGTGTGTGGGCTCTTCTGAGCCTTGCTGTTACAAGGAGATTCAGTTGTCTGAAAAAACGCGTTTATTTCGGGCTGAAAAACACGTTTTGAAAATTGTAATGTTACTGCCCCATAACTTACATGGGGTTGACCAAACTTGCAGAAACATGTTTATTTCTGCTGAAAAACACGTTTTGACACTTTCTGTACACTGGGGTTAAGGGCTGAGTGTGTGGGCTCTTCTGAGCCTTGCTGTTACAAGGAGATTCAGTTGTCTGAAAAAACGCGTTTATTTCGGGCTGAAAAACACGTTTTGAAAAGTGTGATGTTACTACCCCATAACTTACATGGGGTTGACCAAACTTGCAGAAACATGTTTATTTCTGCTGAAAAACACGTTTTGACACTTTCTGCACACTGGGGTTAAGGGCTGAGTGTGTGGGCTCTTCTGAGCCTTGCTGTTACAAGGAGATTCAGTTGTCTGAAAAAACGCGCTTATTTCGGGCTGAAAAACACGTTTTGAAAAGTGTGATGTTACTACCCCATAACTTACATGGGGTTGACCAAACTTGCAGAAACATGTTTATTTCTGCTGAAAAACACATTTTGACCCTTTCTGCACACTGGGGTTAAGGGCTGAGTGTGTGGGCACTTCTGAGCCTTGCTGTTACAAGGAGATTCAGTTGTCTGAAAAAACGCGTTTATTTCGGGCTGAAAAACACGTTTTGAAAAGTGTGATGTTACTACCCCATAACTTACATGGGGTTGACCAAACTTGCAGAAACATGTTTATTTCTGCTGAAAAACACGTTTTGACACTTTCTGCACACTGGGGTTAAGGGCTGAGTGTGTGGGCTCTTCTGAGCCTTGCTGTTACAAGGAGATTCAGTTGTCTGAAAAAACGCGTTTATTTCGGGCTGAAAAACACGTTTTGAAAAGTGTGATGTTACTGCCCCATAACTTACATGGGGTTGACCAAACTTGCAGAAACATGTTTATTTCTGCTGAAAAACACATTTTGACCCTTTCTGCACACTGCGGTTAAGGGCTGAGTTTGTGGGCACTTCTGAGCCTTGCTGTTACAAGGAGATTCAGTTGTCTGAAAAAACGCGTTTATTTCGGGCTGAAAAACACGTTTTGAAAAGTGTGATGTTACTGCCCCATAACTTACATGGGGTTGACCAAACTTGCAGAAACATGTTTATTTCTGCTGAAAAACACGTTTTGACACTTTCTGTACACTGGGGTTAAGGGCTGAGTGTGTGGGCTCTTCTGAGCCTTGCTGTTACAAGGAGATTCAGTTGTCTGAAAAAACGCGCTTATTTCGGGCTGAAAAACACGTTTTGAAAAGTGTGATGTTACTACCCCATAACTTACATGGGGTTGACCAAACTTGCAGAAACATGTTTATTTCTGCTGAAAAACACATTTTGACCCTTTCTGCACACTGGGGTTAAGGGCTGAGTGTGTGGGCACTTCTGAGCCTTGCTGTTACAAGGAGATTCAGTTGTCTGAAAAAACGCGTTTATTTCGGGCTGAAAAACACGTTTTGAAAAGTGTGATGTTACTACCCCATAACTTACATGGGGTTGACCAAACTTGCAGAAACATGTTTATTTCTGTTGAAAAACACGTTTTGACACTTTCTGCACACTGGGGTTAAGGGCTGAGTGTGTGGGCTCTTCTGAGCCTTGCTGTTACAAGGAGATTCAGTTGTCTGAAAAAACGCGTTTATTTCGGGCTGAAAAACACGTTTTGAAAAGTGTGATGTTACTGCCCCATAACTTACATGGGGTTGACCAAACTTGCAGAAACATGTTTATTTCTGCTGAAAAACACGTTTTGACACTTTCTGTACACTGGGGTTAAGGGCTGAGTGTGTGGGCTCTTCTGAGCCTTGCTGTTACAAGGAGATTCAGTTGTCTGAAAAAACGCGCTTATTTCGGGCTGAAAAACACGTTTTGAAAAGTGTGATGTTACTGCCCCATAACTTACATGGGGTTGACCAAACTTGCAGAAACATGTTTATTTCTGCTGAAAAACACGTTTTGACACTTTCTGTACACTGGGGTTAAGGGCTGAGTGTGTGGGCTCTTCTGAGCCTTGCTGTTACAAGGAGATTCAGTTGTCTGAAAAAACGCGCTTATTTCGGGCTGAAAAACACGTTTTGAAAAGTGTGATGTTAATGCCCCATAACTTACATGGGGTTGACCAAACTTGCAGAAACATGTTTATTTCTGCTGAAAAACACATTTTGACCCTTTCTGCACACTGGGGTTAAGGGCTGAGTGTGTGGGCACTTCTGAGCCTTGCTGTTACAAGGAGATTCAGTTGTCTGAAAAAACGCGTTTATTTCGGGCTGAAAAACACGTTTTGAAAATGTGATGTTACTGCCCCATAACTTACATGGGGTTGACCAAACTTGCAGAAACATGTTTATTTCTGCTGAAAAACACGTTTTGGCACTTTCTGTACACTGGGGTTAAGGGCTGAGTGTGTGGGCTCTTCTGAGCCTTGCTGTTACAAGGAGATTCAGTTGTCTGAAAAAACGCGTTTATTTCGGGCTGAAAAACACGTTTTGAAAAGTGTAATGTTACTGCCCCATAACTTACATGGGGTTGACCAAACTTGCAGAAACATGTTTATTTCTGCTGAAAAACACGTTTTGACACTTTCTGCACACTGGGGTTAAGGGCTGAGTGTGTGGGCACTTCTGAGCCTTGCTGTTACAAGGAGATTCAGTTGTCTGAAAAAACGCGTTTATTTCGGGCTGAAAAACACGTTTTGAAAAGTGTGATGTTACTGCCCCATAACTTACATGGGGTTGACCAAACTTGCAGAAACATGTTTATTTCTGCTGAAAAACACGTTTTGACACTTTCTGTACACTGGGGTTAAGGGCTGAGTGTGTGGGCTCTTCTGAGCCTTGCTGTTACAAGGAGATTCAGTTGTCTGAAAAAACGCGTTTATTTCGGGCTGAAAAACACGTTTTGAAAAGTGTGATGTTACTGCCCCATAACTTACATGGGGTTGACCAAACTTGCAGAAACATGTTTATTTCTGCTGAAAAACACGTTTTGACACTTTCTGTACACTGGGGTTAAGGGCTGAGTGTGTGGGCTCTTCTGAGCCTTGCTGTTACAAGGAGATTCAGTTGTCTGAAAAAACGCGCTTATTTCGGGCTGAAAAACACGTTTTGAAAAGTGTGATGTTAATGCCCCATAACTTACATGGGGTTGACCAAACTTGCAGAAACATGTTTATTTCTGCTGAAAAACACATTTTGACACTTTCTGTACACTGGGGTTAAGGGCTGAGTGTGTGGGCTCTTCTGAGCCTTGCTGTTACAAGGAGATTCAGTTGTCTGAAAAAACGCGCTTATTTCGGGCTGAAAAACACGTTTTGAAAAGTGTGATGTTACTGCCCCATAACTTACATGGGGTTGACCAAACTTGCAGAAACATGTTTATTTCTGCTGAAAAACACATTTTGACCCTTTCTGCACACTGCGGTTAAGGGCTGAGTTTGTGGGCACTTCTGAGCCTTGCTGTTACAAGGAGATTCAGTTGTCTGAAAAAACGCGTTTATTTCGGGCTGAAAAACACGTTTTGAAAAGTGTGATGTTACTGCCCCATAACTTACATGGGGTTGACCAAACTTGCAGAAACATGTTTATTTCTGCTGAAAAACACGTTTTGACACTTTCTGTACACTGGGGTTAAGGGCTGAGTGTGTGGGCTCTTCTGAGCCTTGCTGTTACAAGGAGATTCAGTTGTCTGAAAAAACGCGTTTATTTCGGGCTGAAAAACACGTTTTGAAAAGTGTGATGTTACTACCCCATAACTTACATGGGGTTGACCAAACTTGCAGAAACATGTTTATTTCTGCTGAAAAACACGTTTTGACACTTTCTGCACACTGGGGTTAAGGGCTGAGTGTGTGGGCTCTTCTGAGCCTTGCTGTTACAAGGAGATTCAGTTGTCTGAAAAAACGCGCTTATTTCGGGCTGAAAAACACGTTTTGAAAAGTGTGATGTTACTACCCCATAACTTACATGGGGTTGACCAAACTTGCAGAAACATGTTTATTTCTGCTGAAAAACACATTTTGACCCTTTCTGCACACTGGGGTTAAGGGCTGAGTGTGTGGGCTCTTCTGAGCCTTGCTGTTACAAGGAGATTCAGTTGTCTGAAAAAACGCGCTTATTTCGGGCTGAAAAACACGTTTTGAAAAGTGTGATGTTACTGCCCCATAACTTACATGGGGTTGACCAAACTTGCAGAAACATGTTTATTTCTGCTGAAAAACACGTTTTGACACTTTCTGTACACTGGGGTTAAGGGCTGAGTGTGTGGGCTCTTCTGAGCCTTGCTGTTACAAGGAGATTCAGTTGTCTGAAAAAACGCGCTTATTTCGGGCTGAAAAACACGTTTTGAAAAGTGTGATGTTAATGCCCCATAACTTACATGGGGTTGACCAAACTTGCAGAAACATGTTTATTTCTGCTGAAAAACACATTTTGACCCTTTCTGCACACTGGGGTTAAGGGCTGAGTGTGTGGGCACTTCTGAGCCTTGCTGTTACAAGGAGATTCAGTTGTCTGAAAAAACGCGTTTATTTCGGGCTGAAAAACACGTTTTGAAAATGTGATGTTACTGCCCCATAACTTACATGGGGTTGACCAAACTTGCAGAAACATGTTTATTTCTGCTGAAAAACACGTTTTGGCACTTTCTGTACACTGGGGTTAAGGGCTGAGTGTGTGGGCTCTTCTGAGCCTTGCTGTTACAAGGAGATTCAGTTGTCTGAAAAAACGCGTTTATTTCGGGCTGAAAAACACGTTTTGAAAAGTGTAATGTTACTGCCCCATAACTTACATGGGGTTGACCAAACTTGCAGAAACATGTTTATTTCTGCTGAAAAACACGTTTTGACACTTTCTGCACACTGGGGTTAAGGGCTGAGTGTGTGGGCACTTCTGAGCCTTGCTGTTACAAGGAGATTCAGTTGTCTGAAAAAACGCGTTTATTTCGGGCTGAAAAACACGTTTTGAAAAGTGTGATGTTACTGCCCCATAACTTACATGGGGTTGACCAAACTTGCAGAAACATGTTTATTTCTGCTGAAAAACACGTTTTGACACTTTCTGTACACTGGGGTTAAGGGCTGAGTGTGTGGGCTCTTCTGAGCCTTGCTGTTACAAGGAGATTCAGTTGTCTGAAAAAACGCGTTTATTTCGGGCTGAAAAACACGTTTTGAAAAGTGTGATGTTACTGCCCCATAACTTACATGGGGTTGACCAAACTTGCAGAAACATGTTTATTTCTGCTGAAAAACACGTTTTGACACTTTCTGTACACTGGGGTTAAGGGCTGAGTGTGTGGGCTCTTCTGAGCCTTGCTGTTACAAGGAGATTCAGTTGTCTGAAAAAACGCGCTTATTTCGGGCTGAAAAACACGTTTTGAAAAGTGTGATGTTAATGCCCCATAACTTACATGGGGTTGACCAAACTTGCAGAAACATGTTTATTTCTGCTGAAAAACACATTTTGACCCTTTCTGCACACTGGGGTTAAGGGCTGAGTGTGTGGGCTCTTCTGAGCCTTGCTGTTACAAGGAGATTCAGTTGTCTGAAAAAACGCGCTTATTTCGGGCTGAAAAACACGTTTTGAAAAGTGTGATGTTAATGCCCCATAACTTACATGGGGTTGACCAAACTTGCAGAAACATGTTTATTTCTGCTGAAAAACACATTTTGACCCTTTCTGCACACTGGGGTTAAGGGCTGAGTGTGTGGGCACTTCTGAGCCTTGCTGTTACAAGGAGATTCAGTTGTCTGAAAAAACGCGTTTATTTCGGGCTGAAAAACACGTTTTGAAAATGTGATGTTACTGCCCCATAACTTACATGGGGTTGACCAAACTTGCAGAAACATGTTTATTTCTGCTGAAAAACACGTTTTGGCACTTTCTGTACACTGGGGTTAAGGGCTGAGTGTGTGGGCTCTTCTGAGCCTTGCTGTTACAAGGAGATTCAGTTGTCTGAAAAAACGCGTTTATTTCGGGCTGAAAAACACGTTTTGAAAATTGTAATGTTACTCCCCGTAACTTACATGGGGTTGACCAAACTTGCAGAAACATGTTTATTTCTGCTGAAAAACACGTTTTGACACTTTCTGTACACTGGGGTTAAGGGCTGAGTGTGTGGGCTCTTCTGAGCCTTGCTGTTACAAGGAGATTCAGTTGTCTGAAAAAACGCGTTTATTTCGGGCTGAAAAACACGTTTTGAAAAGTGTGATGTTACTGCCCCATAACTTACATGGGGTTGACCAAACTTGCAGAAACATGTTTATTTCTGCTGAAAAACACATTTTGACCCTTTCTGCACACTGGGATTAAGGGCTGAGTTTGTGGGCACTTCTGAGCCTTGCTGTTACAAGGAGATTCAGTTGTCTGAAAAAACGCGTTTATTTCGGGCTGAAAAACACGTTTTGAAAAGTGTGATGTTACTGCCCCATAACTTACATGGGGTTGACCAAACTTGCAGAAACATGTTTATTTCTGCTGAAAAACACGTTTTGACACTTTCTGTACACTGGGGTTAAGGGCTGAGTGTGTGGGCTCTTCTGAGCCTTGCTGTTACAAGGAGATTCAGTTGTCTGAAAAAACGCGCTTATTTCGGGCTGAAAAACACGTTTTGAAAAGTGTGATGTTACTGCCCCATAACTTACATGGGGTTGACCAAACTTGCAGAAACATGTTTATTTCTGCTGAAAAACACGTTTTGACACTTTCTGTACACTGGGGTTAAGGGCTGAGTGTGTGGGCTCTTCTGAGCCTTGCTGTTACAAGGAGATTCAGTTGTCTGAAAAAACGCGCTTATTTCGGGCTGAAAAACACGTTTTGAAAAGTGTGATGTTAATGCCCCATAACTTACATGGGGTTGACCAAACTTGCAGAAACATGTTTATTTCTGCTGAAAAACACATTTTGACCCTTTCTGCACACTGGGGTTAAGGGCTGAGTGTGTGGGCACTTCTGAGCCTTGCTGTTACAAGGAGATTCAGTTGTCTGAAAAAACGCGTTTATTTCGGGCTGAAAAACACGTTTTGAAAATGTGATGTTACTGCCCCATAACTTACATGGGGTTGACCAAACTTGCAGAAACATGTTTATTTCTGCTGAAAAACACGTTTTGGCACTTTCTGTACACTGGGGTTAAGGGCTGAGTGTGTGGGCTCTTCTGAGCCTTGCTGTTACAAGGAGATTCAGTTGTCTGAAAAAACGCGTTTATTTCGGGCTGAAAAACACGTTTTGAAAAGTGTAATGTTACTGCCCCATAACTTACATGGGGTTGACCAAACTTGCAGAAACATGTTTATTTCTGCTGAAAAACACGTTTTGACACTTTCTGCACACTGGGGTTAAGGGCTGAGTGTGTGGGCACTTCTGAGCCTTGCTGTTACAAGGAGATTCAGTTGTCTGAAAAAACGCGTTTATTTCGGGCTGAAAAACACGTTTTGAAAAGTGTGATGTTACTGCCCCATAACTTACATGGGGTTGACCAAACTTGCAGAAACATGTTTATTTCTGCTGAAAAACACGTTTTGACACTTTCTGTACACTGGGGTTAAGGGCTGAGTGTGTGGGCTCTTCTGAGCCTTGCTGTTACAAGGAGATTCAGTTGTCTGAAAAAACGCGTTTATTTCGGGCTGAAAAACACGTTTTGAAAAGTGTGATGTTACTGCCCCATAACTTACATGGGGTTGACCAAACTTGCAGAAACATGTTTATTTCTGCTGAAAAACACGTTTTGACACTTTCTGTACACTGGGGTTAAGGGCTGAGTGTGTGGGCTCTTCTGAGCCTTGCTGTTACAAGGAGATTCAGTTGTCTGAAAAAACGCGCTTATTTCGGGCTGAAAAACACGTTTTGAAAAGTGTGATGTTAATGCCCCATAACTTACATGGGGTTGACCAAACTTGCAGAAACATGTTTATTTCTGCTGAAAAACACATTTTGACCCTTTCTGCACACTGGGGTTAAGGGCTGAGTGTGTGGGCTCTTCTGAGCCTTGCTGTTACAAGGAGATTCAGTTGTCTGAAAAAACGCGCTTATTTCGGGCTGAAAAACACGTTTTGAAAAGTGTGATGTTAATGCCCCATAACTTACATGGGGTTGACCAAACTTGCAGAAACATGTTTATTTCTGCTGAAAAACACATTTTGACCCTTTCTGCACACTGGGGTTAAGGGCTGAGTGTGTGGGCACTTCTGAGCCTTGCTGTTACAAGGAGATTCAGTTGTCTGAAAAAACGCGTTTATTTCGGGCTGAAAAACACGTTTTGAAAATGTGATGTTACTGCCCCATAACTTACATGGGGTTGACCAAACTTGCAGAAACATGTTTATTTCTGCTGAAAAACACGTTTTGGCACTTTCTGTACACTGGGGTTAAGGGCTGAGTGTGTGGGCTCTTCTGAGCCTTGCTGTTACAAGGAGATTCAGTTGTCTGAAAAAACGCGTTTATTTCGGGCTGAAAAACACGTTTTGAAAATTGTAATGTTACTCCCCGTAACTTACATGGGGTTGACCAAACTTGCAGAAACATGTTTATTTCTGCTGAAAAACACGTTTTGACACTTTCTGTACACTGGGGTTAAGGGCTGAGTGTGTGGGCTCTTCTGAGCCTTGCTGTTACAAGGAGATTCAGTTGTCTGAAAAAACGCGTTTATTTCGGGCTGAAAAACACGTTTTGAAAAGTGTGATGTTACTGCCCCATAACTTACATGGGGTTGACCAGACTTGCAGAAACATGTTTATTTCTGCTGAAAAACACATTTTGACCCTTTCTGCACACTGGGATTAAGGGCTGAGTTTGTGGGCACTTCTGAGCCTTGCTGTTACAAGGAGATTCAGTTGTCTGAAAAAACGCGTTTATTTCGGGCTGAAAAACACGTTTTGAAAAGTGTGATGTTACTGCCCCATAACTTACATGGGGTTGACCAAACTTGCAGAAACATGTTTATTTCTGCTGAAAAACACGTTTTGACACTTTCTGTACACTGGGGTTAAGGGCTGAGTGTGTGGGCTCTTCTGAGCCTTGCTGTTACAAGGAGATTCAGTTGTCTGAAAAAACGCGCTTATTTCGGGCTGAAAAACACGTTTTGAAAAGTGTGATGTTACTGCCCCATAACTTACATGGGGTTGACCAAACTTGCAGAAACATGTTTATTTCTGCTGAAAAACACGTTTTGACACTTTCTGTACACTGGGGTTAAGGGCTGAGTGTGTGGGCTCTTCTGAGCCTTGCTGTTACAAGGAGATTCAGTTGTCTGAAAAAACGCGCTTATTTCGGGCTGAAAAACACGTTTTGAAAAGTGTGATGTTAATGCCCCATAACTTACATGGGGTTGACCAAACCTGCAGAAACATGTTTATTTCTGCTGAAAAACACGTTTTGACACTTTCTGTACACTGGGGTTAAGGGCTGAGTGTGTGGGCTCTTCTGAGCCTTGCTGTTACAAGGAGATTCAGTTGTCTGAAAAAACGCGCTTATTTCGGGCTGAAAAACACGTTTTGAAAAGTGTGATGTTACTGCCCCATAACTTACATGGGGTTGACCAAACTTGCAGAAACATGTTTATTTCTGCTGAAAAACACGTTTTGACACTTTCTGTACACTGGGGTTAAGGGCTGAGTGTGTGGGCTCTTCTGAGCCTTGCTGTTACAAGGAGATTCAGTTGTCTGAAAAAACGCGCTTATTTCGGGCTGAAAAACACGTTTTGAAAAGTGTGATGTTAATGCCCCATAACTTACATGGGGTTGACCAAACTTGCAGAAACATGTTTATTTCTGCTGAAAAACACATTTTGACCCTTTCTGCACACTGGGGTTAAGGGCTGAGTGTGTGGGCACTTCTGAGCCTTGCTGTTACAAGGAGATTCAGTTGTCTGAAAAAACGCGTTTATTTCGGGCTGAAAAACACGTTTTGAAAATGTGATGTTACTGCCCCATAACTTACATGGGGTTGACCAAACTTGCAGAAACATGTTTATTTCTGCTGAAAAACACGTTTTGGCACTTTCTGTACACTGGGGTTAAGGGCTGAGTGTGTGGGCTCTTCTGAGCCTTGCTGTTACAAGGAGATTCAGTTGTCTGAAAAAACGCGTTTATTTCGGGCTGAAAAACACGTTTTGAAAATTGTAATGTTACTGCCCCGTAACTTACATGGGGTTGACCAAACTTGCAGAAACATGTTTATTTCTGCTGAAAAACACGTTTTGACACTTTCTGTACACTGGGGTTAAGGGCTGAGTGTGTGGGCTCTTCTGAGCCTTGCTGTTACAAGGAGATTCAGTTGTCTGAAAAAACGCGTTTATTTCGGGCTGAAAAACACGTTTTGAAAAGTGTGATGTTACTGCCCCATAACTTACATGGGGTTGACCAAACTTGCAGAAACATGTTTATTTCTGCTGAAAAACACATTTTGACCCTTTCTGCACACTGGGATTAAGGGCTGAGTTTGTGGGCACTTCTGAGCCTTGCTGTTACAAGGAGATTCAGTTGTCTGAAAAAACGCGTTTATTTCGGGCTGAAAAACACGTTTTGAAAAGTGTGATGTTACTGCCCCATAACTTACATGGGGTTGACCAAACTTGCAGAAACATGTTTATTTCTGCTGAAAAACACGTTTTGACACTTTCTGTACACTGGGGTTAAGGGCTGAGTGTGTGGGCTCTTCTGAGCCTTGCTGTTACAAGGAGATTCAGTTGTCTGAAAAAACGCGCTTATTTCGGGCTGAAAAACACGTTTTGAAAAGTGTGATGTTAATGCCCCATAACTTACATGGGGTTGACCAAACTTGCAGAAACATGTTTATTTCTGCTGAAAAACACGTTTTGACACTTTCTGTACACTGGGGTTAAGGGCTGAGTGTGTGGGCTCTTCTGAGCCTTGCTGTTACAAGGAGATTCAGTTGTCTGAAAAAACGCGCTTATTTCGGGCTGAAAAACACGTTTTGAAAAGTGTGATGTTACTGCCCCATAACTTACATGGGGTTGACCAAACTTGCAGAAACATGTTTATTTCTGCTGAAAAACACGTTTTGACACTTTCTGTACACTGGGGTTAAGGGCTGAGTGTGTGGGCTCTTCTGAGCCTTGCTGTTACAAGGAGATTCAGTTGTCTGAAAAAACGCGCTTATTTCGGGCTGAAAAACACGTTTTGAAAAGTGTGATGTTAATGCCCCATAACTTACATGGGGTTGACCAAACTTGCAGAAACATGTTTATTTCTGCTGAAAAACACATTTTGACCCTTTCTGCACACTGGGGTTAAGGGCTGAGTGTGTGGGCACTTCTGAGCCTTGCTGTTACAAGGAGATTCAGTTGTCTGAAAAAACGCGTTTATTTCGGGCTGAAAAACACGTTTTGAAAATGTGATGTTACTGCCCCATAACTTACATGGGGTTGACCAAACTTGCAGAAAAATGTTTATTTCTGCTGAAAAACACGTTTTGGCACTTTCTGTACACTGGGGTTAAGGGCTGAGTGTGTGGGCTCTTCTGAGCCTTGCTGTTACAAGGAGATTCAGTTGTCTGAAAAAACGCGTTTATTTCGGTCTGAAAAACACGTTTTGAAAATTGTAATGTTACTGCCCCATAACTTACATGGGGTTGACCAAACTTGCAGAAACATGTTTATTTCTGCTGAAAAACACGTTTTGACACTTTCTGCACACTGGGGTTAAGGGCTGAGTGTGTGGGCACTTCTGAGCCTTGCTGTTACAAGGAGATTCAGTTGTCTGAAAAAACGCGTTTATTTCGGGCTGAAAAACACGTTTTGAAAAGTGTGATGTTACTGCCCCATAACTTACATGGGGTTGACCAAACTTGCAGAAACATGTTTATTTCTGCTGAAAAACACGTTTTGACACTTTCTGTACACTGGGGTTAAGGGCTGAGTGTGTGGGCTCTTCTGAGCCTTGCTGTTACAAGGAGATTCAGTTGTCTGAAAAAACGCGCTTATTTCGGGCTGAAAAACACGTTTTGAAAAGTGTGATGTTAATGCCCCATAACTTACATGGGGTTGACCAAACTTGCAGAAACATGTTTATTTCTGCTGAAAAACACATTTTGACCCTTTCTGCACACTGGGGTTAAGGGCTGAGTGTGTGGGCACTTCTGAGCCTTGCTGTTACAAGGAGATTCAGTTGTCTGAAAAAACGCGTTTATTTCGGGCTGAAAAACACGTTTTGAAAATGTGATGTTACTGCCCCATAACTTACATGGGGTTGACCAAACTTGCAGAAACATGTTTATTTCTGCTGAAAAACACGTTTTGGCACTTTCTGTACACTGGGGTTAAGGGCTGAGTGTGTGGGCTCTTCTGAGCCTTGCTGTTACAAGGAGATTCAGTTGTCTGAAAAAACGCGTTTATTTCGGGCTGAAAAACACGTTTTGAAAAGTGTAATGTTACTGCCCCATAACTTACATGGGGTTGACCAAACTTGCAGAAACATGTTTATTTCTGCTGAAAAACACGTTTTGACACTTTCTGCACACTGGGGTTAAGGGCTGAGTGTGTGGGCACTTCTGAGCCTTGCTGTTACAAGGAGATTCAGTTGTCTGAAAAAACGCGTTTATTTCGGGCTGAAAAACACGTTTTGAAAAGTGTGATGTTACTGCCCCATAACTTACATGGGGTTGACCAAACTTGCAGAAACATGTTTATTTCTGCTGAAAAACACGTTTTGACACTTTCTGTACACTGGGGTTAAGGGCTGAGTGTGTGGGCTCTTCTGAGCCTTGCTGTTACAAGGAGATTCAGTTGTCTGAAAAAACGCGTTTATTTCGGGCTGAAAAACACGTTTTGAAAAGTGTGATGTTACTGCCCCATAACTTACATGGGGTTGACCAAACTTGCAGAAACATGTTTATTTCTGCTGAAAAACACGTTTTGACACTTTCTGTACACTGGGGTTAAGGGCTGAGTGTGTGGGCTCTTCTGAGCCTTGCTGTTACAAGGAGATTCAGTTGTCTGAAAAAACGCGCTTATTTCGGGCTGAAAAACACGTTTTGAAAAGTGTGATGTTACTGCCCCATAACTTACATGGGGTTGACCAAACTTGCAGAAACATGTTTATTTCTGCTGAAAAACACGTTTTGACACTTTCTGTACACTGGGGTTAAGGGCTGAGTGTGTGGGCTCTTCTGAGCCTTGCTGTTACAAGGAGATTCAGTTGTCTGAAAAAACGCGCTTATTTCGGGCTGAAAAACACGTTTTGAAAAGTGTGATGTTAATGCCCCATAACTTACATGGGGTTGACCAAACTTGCAGAAACATGTTTATTTCTGCTGAAAAACACATTTTGACCCTTTCTGCACACTGGGGTTAAGGGCTGAGTGTGTGGGCACTTCTGAGCCTTGCTGTTACAAGGAGATTCAGTTGTCTGAAAAAACGCGTTTATTTCGGGCTGAAAAACACGTTTTGAAAATGTGATGTTACTGCCCCATAACTTACATGGGGTTGACCAAACTTGCAGAAACATGTTTATTTCTGCTGAAAAACACGTTTTGGCACTTTCTGTACACTGGGGTTAAGGGCTGAGTGTGTGGGCTCTTCTGAGCCTTGCTGTTACAAGGAGATTCAGTTGTCTGAAAAAACGCGTTTATTTCGGGCTGAAAAACACGTTTTGAAAAGTGTAATGTTACTGCCCCATAACTTACATGGGGTTGACCAAACTTGCAGAAACATGTTTATTTCTGCTGAAAAACACGTTTTGACACTTTCTGCACACTGGGGTTAAGGGCTGAGTGTGTGGGCACTTCTGAGCCTTGCTGTTACAAGGAGATTCAGTTGTCTGAAAAAACGCGTTTATTTCGGGCTGAAAAACACGTTTTGAAAAGTGTGATGTTACTGCCCCATAACTTACATGGGGTTGACCAAACTTGCAGAAACATGTTTATTTCTGCTGAAAAACACGTTTTGACACTTTCTGTACACTGGGGTTAAGGGCTGAGTGTGTGGGCTCTTCTGAGCCTTGCTGTTACAAGGAGATTCAGTTGTCTGAAAAAACGCGTTTATTTCGGGCTGAATAACACGTTTTGAAAAGTGTGATGTTACTGCCCCATAACTTACATGGGGTTGACCAAACTTGCAGAAACATGTTTATTTCTGCTGAAAAACACGTTTTGACACTTTCTGTACACTGGGGTTAAGGGCTGAGTGTGTGGGCTCTTCTGAGCCTTGCTGTTACAAGGAGATTCAGTTGTCTGAAAAAACGCGCTTATTTCGGGCTGAAAAACACGTTTTGAAAAGTGTGATGTTAATGCCCCATAACTTACATGGGGTTGACCAAACTTGCAGAAACATGTTTATTTCTGCTGAAAAACACATTTTGACCCTTTCTGCACACTGGGGTTAAGGGCTGAGTGTGTGGGCTCTTCTGAGCCTTGCTGTTACAAGGAGATTCAGTTGTCTGAAAAAACGCGCTTATTTCGGGCTGAAAAACACGTTTTGAAAAGTGTGATGTTAATGCCCCATAACTTACATGGGGTTGACCAAACTTGCAGAAACATGTTTATTTCTGCTGAAAAACACATTTTGACCCTTTCTGCACACTGGGGTTAAGGGCTGAGTGTGTGGGCACTTCTGAGCCTTGCTGTTACAAGGAGATTCAGTTGTCTGAAAAAACGCGTTTATTTCGGGCTGAAAAACACGTTTTGAAAATGTGATGTTACTGCCCCATAACTTACATGGGGTTGACCAAACTTGCAGAAACATGTTTATTTCTGCTGAAAAACACGTTTTGGCACTTTCTGTACACTGGGGTTAAGGGCTGAGTGTGTGGGCTCTTCTGAGCCTTGCTGTTACAAGGAGATTCAGTTGTCTGAAAAAACGCGTTTCTTTCGGGCTGAAAAACACGTTTTGAAAATTGTAATGTTACTGCCCCATAACTTACATGGGGTTGACCAAACTTGCAGAAACATGTTTATTTCTGCTGAAAAACACGTTTTGACACTTTCTGCACACTGGGGTTAAGGGCTGAGTGTGTGGGCTCTTCTGAGCCTTGCTGTTACAAGGAGATTCAGTTGTCTGAAAAAACGCGTTTATTTCGGGCTGAAAAACACGTTTTGAAAAGTGTGATGTTACTGCCCCATAACTTACATGGGGTTGACCAAACTTGCAGAAACATGTTTATTTCTGCTGAAAAACACATTTTGACCCTTTCTGCACACTGCGGTTAAGGGCTGAGTTTGTGGGCACTTCTGAGCCTTGCTGTTACAAGGAGATTCAGTTGTCTGAAAAAACGCGTTTATTTCGGGCTGAAAAACACGTTTTGAAAAGTGTGATGTTACTGCCCCATAACTTACATGGGGTTGACCAAACTTGCAGAAACATGTTTATTTCTGCTGAAAAACACGTTTTGACACTTTCTGTACACTGGGGTTAAGGGCTGAGTGTGTGGGCTCTTCTGAGCCTTGCTGTTACAAGGAGATTCAGTTGTTTGAAAAAACGCGTTTATTTCGGGCTGAAAAACACGTTTTGAAAAGTGTGATGTTACTACCCCATAACTTACATGGGGTTGACCAAACTTGCAGAAACATGTTTATTTCTGCTGAAAAACACGTTTTGACACTTTCTGCACACTGGGGTTAAGGGCTGAGTGTGTGGGCTCTTCTGAGCCTTGCTGTTACAAGGAGATTCAGTTGTCTGAAAAAACGCGCTTATTTCGGGCTGAAAAACACGTTTTGAAAAGTGTGATGTTACTACCCCATAACTTACATGGGGTTGACCAAACTTGCAGAAACATGTTTATTTCTGCTGAAAAACACATTTTGACCCTTTCTGCACACTGGGGTTAAGGGCTGAGTGTGTGGGCTCTTCTGAGCCTTGCTGTTACAAGGAGATTCAGTTGTCTGAAAAAACGCGCTTATTTCGGGCTGAAAAACACGTTTTGAAAAGTGTGATGTTAATGCCCCATAACTTACATGGGGTTGACCAAACTTGCAGAAACATGTTTATTTCTGCTGAAAAACACATTTTGACCCTTTCTGCACACTGGGGTTAAG
Organism: Lepisosteus oculatus; assembly: GCF_040954835.1. Lineage (NCBI taxonomy): Eukaryota > Metazoa > Chordata > Actinopteri > Semionotiformes > Lepisosteidae > Lepisosteus > Lepisosteus oculatus. The sequence goes on from NW_027167877.1 coordinate 48,609, forward strand.
GGCTGAGTGTGTGGGCACTTCTGAGCCTTGCTGTTACAAGGAGATTCAGTTGTCTGAAAAAACGCGTTTATTTCGGGCTGAAAAACACGTTTTGAAAATGTGATGTTACTGCCCCATAACTTACATGGGGTTGACCAAACTTGCAGAAACATGTTTATTTCTGCTGAAAAACACGTTTTGGCACTTTCTGTACACTGGGGTTAAGGGCTGAGTGTGTGGGCTCTTCTGAGCCTTGCTGTTACAAGGAGATTCAGTTGTCTGAAAAAACGCGTTTATTTCGGGCTGAAAAACACGTTTTGAAAAGTGTAATGTTACTGCCCCATAACTTACATGGGGTTGACCAAACTTGCAGAAACATGTTTATTTCTGCTGAAAAACACGTTTTGACACTTTCTGCACACTGGGGTTAAGGGCTGAGTGTGTGGGCACTTCTGAGCCTTGCTGTTACAAGGAGATTCAGTTGTCTGAAAAAACGCGTTTATTTCGGGCTGAAAAACACGTTTTGAAAAGTGTGATGTTACTGCCCCATAACTTACATGGGGTTGACCAAACTTGCAGAAACATGTTTATTTCTGCTGAAAAACACGTTTTGACACTTTCTGTACACTGGGGTTAAGGGCTGAGTGTGTGGGCTCTTCTGAGCCTTGCTGTTACAAGGAGATTCAGTTGTCTGAAAAAACGCGTTTATTTCGGGCTGAAAAACACGTTTTGAAAAGTGTGATGTTACTGCCCCATAACTTACATGGGGTTGACCAAACTTGCAGAAACATGTTTATTTCTGCTGAAAAACACGTTTTGACACTTTCTGTACACTGGGGTTAAGGGCTGAGTGTGTGGGCTCTTCTGAGCCTTGCTGTTACAAGGAGATTCAGTTGTCTGAAAAAACGCGCTTATTTCGGGCTGAAAAACACGTTTTGAAAAGTGTGATGTTAATGCCCCATAACTTACATGGGGTTGACCAAACTTGCAGAAACATGTTTATTTCTGCTGAAAAACACATTTTGACCCTTTCTGCACACTGGGGTTAAGGGCTGAGTGTGTGGGCTCTTCTGAGCCTTGCTGTTACAAGGAGATTCAGTTGTCTGAAAAAACGCGCTTATTTCGGGCTGAAAAACACGTTTTGAAAAGTGTGATGTTAATGCCCCATAACTTACATGGGGTTGACCAAACTTGCAGAAACATGTTTATTTCTGCTGAAAAACACATTTTGACCCTTTCTGCACACTGGGGTTAAGGGCTGAGTGTGTGGGCACTTCTGAGCCTTGCTGTTACAAGGAGATTCAGTTGTCTGAAAAAACGCGTTTATTTCGGGCTGAAAAACACGTTTTGAAAATGTGATGTTACTGCCCCATAACTTACATGGGGTTGACCAAACTTGCAGAAACATGTTTATTTCTGCTGAAAAACACGTTTTGGCACTTTCTGTACACTGGGGTTAAGGGCTGAGTGTGTGGGCTCTTCTGAGCCTTGCTGTTACAAGGAGATTCAGTTGTCTGAAAAAACGCGTTTATTTCGGGCTGAAAAACACGTTTTGAAAATTGTAATGTTACTGCCCCGTAACTTACATGGGGTTGACCAAACTTGCAGAAACATGTTTATTTCTGCTGAAAAACACGTTTTGACACTTTCTGTACACTGGGGTTAAGGGCTGAGTGTGTGGGCTCTTCTGAGCCTTGCTGTTACAAGGAGATTCAGTTGTCTGAAAAAACGCGTTTATTTCGGGCTGAAAAACACGTTTTGAAAAGTGTGATGTTACTGCCCCATAACTTACATGGGGTTGACCAAACTTGCAGAAACATGTTTATTTCTGCTGAAAAACACATTTTGACCCTTTCTGCACACTGGGATTAAGGGCTGAGTTTGTGGGCACTTCTGAGCCTTGCTGTTACAAGGAGATTCAGTTGTCTGAAAAAACGCGTTTATTTCGGGCTGAAAAACACGTTTTGAAAAGTGTGATGTTACTGCCCCATAACTTACATGGGGTTGACCAAACTTGCAGAAACATGTTTATTTCTGCTGAAAAACACGTTTTGACACTTTCTGTACACTGGGGTTAAGGGCTGAGTGTGTGGGCTCTTCTGAGCCTTGCTGTTACAAGGAGATTCAGTTGTCTGAAAAAACGCGCTTATTTCGGGCTGAAAAACACGTTTTGAAAAGTGTGATGTTACTGCCCCATAACTTACATGGGGTTGACCAAACTTGCAGAAACATGTTTATTTCTGCTGAAAAACACGTTTTGACACTTTCTGTACACTGGGGTTAAGGGCTGAGTGTGTGGGCTCTTCTGAGCCTTGCTGTTACAAGGAGATTCAGTTGTCTGAAAAAACGCGCTTATTTCGGGCTGAAAAACACGTTTTGAAAAGTGTGATGTTAATGCCCCATAACTTACATGGGGTTGACCAAACTTGCAGAAACATGTTTATTTCTGCTGAAAAACACGTTTTGACACTTTCTGTACACTGGGGTTAAGGGCTGAGTGTGTGGGCTCTTCTGAGCCTTGCTGTTACAAGGAGATTCAGTTGTCTGAAAAAACGCGCTTATTTCGGGCTGAAAAACACGTTTTGAAAAGTGTGATGTTACTGCCCCATAACTTACATGGGGTTGACCAAACTTGCAGAAACATGTTTATTTCTGCTGAAAAACACGTTTTGACACTTTCTGTACACTGGGGTTAAGGGCTGAGTGTGTGGGCTCTTCTGAGCCTTGCTGTTACAAGGAGATTCAGTTGTCTGAAAAAACGCGCTTATTTCGGGCTGAAAAACACGTTTTGAAAAGTGTGATGTTAATGCCCCATAACTTACATGGGGTTGACCAAACTTGCAGAAACATGTTTATTTCTGCTGAAAAACACATTTTGACCCTTTCTGCACACTGGGGTTAAGGGCTGAGTGTGTGGGCACTTCTGAGCCTTGCTGTTACAAGGAGATTCAGTTGTCTGAAAAAACGCGTTTATTTCGGGCTGAAAAACACGTTTTGAAAATGTGATGTTACTGCCCCATAACTTACATGGGGTTGACCAAACTTGCAGAAACATGTTTATTTCTGCTGAAAAACACGTTTTGGCACTTTCTGTACACTGGGGTTAAGGGCTGAGTGTGTGGGCTCTTCTGAGCCTTGCTGTTACAAGGAGATTCAGTTGTCTGAAAAAACGCGTTTATTTCGGGCTGAAAAACACGTTTTGAAAAGTGTAATGTTACTGCCCCATAACTTACATGGGGTTGACCAAACTTGCAGAAACATGTTTATTTCTGCTGAAAAACACGTTTTGGCACTTTCTGTACACTGGGGTTAAGGGCTGAGTGTGTGGGCTCTTCTGAGCCTTGCTGTTACAAGGAGATTCAGTTGTCTGAAAAAACGCGTTTATTTCGGGCTGAAAAACACGTTTTGAAAAGTGTAATGTTACTGCCCCATAACTTACATGGGGTTGACCAAACTTGCAGAAACATGTTTATTTCTGCTGAAAAACACGTTTTGACACTTTCTGCACACTGGGGTTAAGGGCTGAGTGTGTGGGCACTTCTGAGCCTTGCTGTTACAAGGAGATTCAGTTGTCTGAAAAAACGCGTTTATTTCGGGCTGAAAAACACGTTTTGAAAAGTGTGATGTTACTGCCCCATAACTTACATGGGGTTGACCAAACTTGCAGAAACATGTTTATTTCTGCTGAAAAACACGTTTTGACACTTTCTGTACACTGGGGTTAAGGGCTGAGTGTGTGGGCTCTTCTGAGCCTTGCTGTTACAAGGAGATTCAGTTGTCTGAAAAAACGCGTTTATTTCGGGCTGAAAAACACGTTTTGAAAAGTGTGATGTTACTGCCCCATAACTTACATGGGGTTGACCAAACTTGCAGAAACATGTTTATTTCTGCTGAAAAACACGTTTTGACACTTTCTGTACACTGGGGTTAAGGGCTGAGTGTGTGGGCTCTTCTGAGCCTTGCTGTTACAAGGAGATTCAGTTGTCTGAAAAAACGCGCTTATTTCGGGCTGAAAAACACGTTTTGAAAAGTGTGATGTTAATGCCCCATAACTTACATGGGGTTGACCAAACTTGCAGAAACATGTTTATTTCTGCTGAAAAACACATTTTGACCCTTTCTGCACACTGGGGTTAAGGGCTGAGTGTGTGGGCTCTTCTGAGCCTTGCTGTTACAAGGAGATTCAGTTGTCTGAAAAAACGCGCTTATTTCGGGCTGAAAAACACGTTTTGAAAAGTGTGATGTTAATGCCCCATAACTTACATGGGGTTGACCAAACTTGCAGAAACATGTTTATTTCTGCTGAAAAACACATTTTGACCCTTTCTGCACACTGGGGTTAAGGGCTGAGTGTGTGGGCACTTCTGAGCCTTGCTGTTACAAGGAGATTCAGTTGTCTGAAAAAACGCGTTTATTTCGGGCTGAAAAACACGTTTTGAAAATGTGATGTTACTGCCCCATAACTTACATGGGGTTGACCAAACTTGCAGAAACATGTTTATTTCTGCTGAAAAACACGTTTTGGCACTTTCTGTACACTGGGGTTAAGGGCTGAGTGTGTGGGCTCTTCTGAGCCTTGCTGTTACAAGGAGATTCAGTTGTCTGAAAAAACGCGTTTATTTCGGGCTGAAAAACACGTTTTGAAAATTGTAATGTTACTGCCCCATAACTTACATGGGGTTGACCAAACTTGCAGAAACATGTTTATTTCTGCTGAAAAACACGTTTTGACACTTTCTGCACACTGGGGTTAAGGGCTGAGTGTGTGGGCTCTTCTGAGCCTTGCTGTTACAAGGAGATTCAGTTGTCTGAAAAAACGCGTTTATTTCGGGCTGAAAAACACGTTTTGAAAAGTGTGATGTTACTGCCCCATAACTTACATGGGGTTGACCAAACTTGCAGAAACATGTTTATTTCTGCTGAAAAACACATTTTGACCCTTTCTGCACACTGCGGTTAAGGGCTGAGTTTGTGGGCACTTCTGAGCCTTGCTGTTACAAGGAGATTCAGTTGTCTGAAAAAACGCGTTTATTTCGGGCTGAAAAACACGTTTTGAAAAGTGTGATGTTACTGCCCCATAACTTACATGGGGTTGACCAAACTTGCAGAAACATGTTTATTTCTGCTGAAAAACACGTTTTGACACTTTCTGTACACTGGGGTTAAGGGCTGAGTGTGTGGGCTCTTCTGAGCCTTGCTGTTACAAGGAGATTCAGTTGTCTGAAAAAACGCGTTTATTTCGGGCTGAAAAACACGTTTTGAAAAGTGTGATGTTACTACCCCATAACTTACATGGGGTTGACCAAACTTGCAGAAACATGTTTATTTCTGCTGAAAAACACGTTTTGACACTTTCTGCACACTGGGGTTAAGGGCTGAGTGTGTGGGCTCTTCTGAGCCTTGCTGTTACAAGGAGATTCAGTTGTCTGAAAAAACGCGCTTATTTCGGGCTGAAAAACACGTTTTGAAAAGTGTGATGTTACTACCCCATAACTTACATGGGGTTGACCAAACTTGCAGAAACATGTTTATTTCTGCTGAAAAACACATTTTGACCCTTTCTGCACACTGGGGTTAAGGGCTGAGTGTGTGGGCTCTTCTGAGCCTTGCTGTTACAAGGAGATTCAGTTGTCTGAAAAAACGCGCTTATTTCGGGCTGAAAAACACGTTTTGAAAAGTGTGATGTTACTGCCCCATAACTTACATGGGGTTGACCAAACTTGCAGAAACATGTTTATTTCTGCTGAAAAACACGTTTTGACACTTTCTGTACACTGGGGTTAAGGGCTGAGTGTGTGGGCTCTTCTGAGCCTTGCTGTTACAAGGAGATTCAGTTGTCTGAAAAAACGCGCTTATTTCGGGCTGAAAAACACGTTTTGAAAAGTGTGATGTTAATGCCCCATAACTTACATGGGGTTGACCAAACTTGCAGAAACATGTTTATTTCTGCTGAAAAACACATTTTGACCCTTTCTGCACAATGGGGTTAAGGGCTGAGTGTGTGGGCTCTTCTGAGCCTTGCTGTTACAAGGAGATTCAGTTGTCTGAAAAAACGCGCTTATTTCGGGCTGAAAAACATGTTTTGAAAAGTGTGATGTTAATGCCCCATAACTTACATGGGGTTGACCAAACTTGCAGAAACATGTTTATTTCTGCTGAAAAACACATTTTGACCCTTTCTGCACACTGGGGTTAAGGGCTGAGTGTGTGGGCACTTCTGAGCCTTGCTGTTACAAGGAGATTCAGTTGTCTGAAAAAACGCGTTTATTTCGGGCTGAAAAACACGTTTTGAAAATGTGATGTTACTGCCCCATAACTTACATGGGGTTGACCAAACTTGCAGAAACATGTTTATTTCTGCTGAAAAACACGTTTTGGCACTTTCTGTACACTGGGGTTAAGGGCTGAGTGTGTGGGCTCTTCTGAGCCTTGCTGTTACAAGGAGATTCAGTTGTCTGAAAAAACGCGTTTATTTCGGGCTGAAAAACACGTTTTGAAAATTGTAATGTTACTGCCCCATAACTTACATGGGGTTGACCAAACTTGCAGAAACATGTTTATTTCTGCTGAAAAACACGTTTTGACACTTTCTGCACACTGGGGTTAAGGGCTGAGTGTGTGGGCTCTTCTGAGCCTTGCTGTTACAAGGAGATTCAGTTGTCGTCTGAAAAAACGCGTTTATTTCGGGCTGAAAAACACGTTTTGAAAAGTGTGATGTTACTGCCCCATAACTTACATGGGGTTGACCAAACTTGCAGAAACATGTTTATTTCTGCTGAAAACACATTTTGACCCTTTCTGCACACTGCGGTTAAGGGCTGAGTTTGTGGGCACTTCTGAGCCTTGCTGTTACAAGGAGATTCAGTTGTCTGAAAAAACGCGTTTATTTCGGCTGAAAAACACGTTTTGAAAAGTGTGATGTTACTGCCCCATAACTTACATGGGGTTGACCAAACTTGCCAGAAACATGTTTATTTCTGCTGAAAAACACGTTTTGACACTTTCTGTACACTGGGGTTAAGGGCTGAGTGTGTGGGCTCTTCTGAGCCTTGCTGTTACAAGGAGATTCAGTTGTCTGAAAAAACGCGTTTATTTCGGGCTGAAAAACACGTTTTGAAAAGTGTGATGTTACTACCCCATAACTTACATGGGGTTGACCAAACTTGCAGAAACATGTTTATTTCTGCTGAAAAACACGTTTTGACACTTTCTGCACACTGGGGTTAAGGGCTGAGTGTGTGGCTCTTCTGAGCCTTGCTGTTACAAGGAGATTCAGTTGTCTGAAAAAACGCGCTTATTTCGGGCTGAAAAACACGTTTTGAAAAGTGTGATGTTACTACCCCATAACTTACATGGGGTTGACCAAACTTGCAGAAACATGTTTATTCTGCTGAAAAACACATTTTGACCCTTTCTGCACACTGGGGTTAAGGGCTGAGTGTGTGGGCTCTTCTGAGCCTTGCTGTTACAAGGAGATTCAGTTGTCTGAAAAAACGCGCTTATTTCGGGCTGAAAAACACGTTTTGAAAAGTGTGATGTTACTGCCCCATAACTTACATGGGGTTGACCAAACTTGCAGAAACATGTTTATTTCTGCTGAAAAACACGTTTTGACACTTTCTGTACACTGGGGTTAAGGGCTGAGTGTGTGGGCTCTTCTGAGCCTTGCTGTTACAAGGAGATTCAGTTTGAAAAAACGCGCTTATTTCGGGCTGAAAACACGTTTTGAAAAGTGTGATGTTAATGCCCCATAACTTTACATGGGGTTTGACCAAACTTGCAGAAACATGTTTATTTCTGCTGAAAAAAACAGATTTTGACCCTTTCTGCACACTGGGGTTAAGGGCTGAGTGTGTGGGCACTTCTGAGCCTTGCTGTTACAAGAAGATTCAGTTGTCTGAAAAAACGCGTTTATTTCGGGCTGAAAAACACGTTTTGAAAATGTGATGTTACTGCCCCATAACTTACATGGGGTTGACCAAACTTGCAGAAACATGTTTATTTCTGCTGAAAAACACCATTTTGACCCTTTCTGCACACTGCGGTTAAGGGCTGAGTTTGTGGGCACTTCTGAGCCTTGCTGTTACAAGGAGATTCAGTTGTCTGAAAAAACGCGTTTATTTCGGGCTGAAAAACACGTTTTGAAAAGTGTGATGTTACTGCCCCATAACTTACATGGGTTGACCAAACTTGCAGAAACCATGTTTATTTCTGCTGAAAAACACGTTTTGACACTTTCTGTACACTGGGGTTAAGGGCTGAGTGTGTGGGCTCTTCTGAGCCTTGCTGTTACAAGGAGATTCAGTTGTCTGAAAAAACGCGTTTATTTCGGGCTGAAAAACACGTTTTGAAAAGTGTGATGTTACTACCCCATAACTTACATGGGGTTGACCAAACTTGCAGAAACATGTTTATTTCTGCTGAAAAACACGTTTTGACACTTTCTGCACACTGGGGTTAAGGGCTGAGTGTGTGGGCTCTTCTGAGCCTTGCTGTTACAAGGAGATTCAGTTGTCTGAAAAAACGCGCTTATTTCGGGCTGAAAAACACGTTTTGAAAAGTGTGATGTTTACTACCCCATAACTTACATGGGGTTGACCAAACTTGCAGAAACATGTTTATTTCTGCTGAAAAACACATTTTGACCCTTTCTGCACACTGGGGTTAAGGGCTGAGTGTGTGGGCTCTTCTGAGCCTTGCTGTTACAAGGAGATTCAGTTGTCTGAAAAAACGCGCTTATTTCGGGCTGAAAAACACGTTTTGAAAAGTGTGATGTTACTGCCCCATAACTTACATGGGGTTGACCAAACTTGCAGAAACATGTTTATTTCTGCTGAAAAACACGTTTTGACACTTTCTGTACACTGGGGTTAAGGGCTGAGTGTGTGGGCTCTTCTGAGCCTTGCTGTTACAAGGAGATTCAGTTGTCTGAAAAAACGCGCTTATTTCGGGCTGAAAAACACGTTTTGAAAAGTGTGATGTTAATGCCCCATAACTTACATGGGGTTGACCAAACTTGCAGAAACATGTTTATTTCTGCTGAAAAACACATTTTGACCCTTTCTGCACACTGGGGTTAAGGGCTGAGTGTGTGGGCACTTCTGAGCCTTGCTGTTACAAGGAGATTCAGTTGTCTGAAAAAACGCGTTTATTTCGGGCTGAAAAACACGTTTTGAAAATGTGATGTTACTGCCCCATAACTTACATGGGGTTGACCAAACTTGCAGAAACATGTTTATTTCTGCTGAAAAACACGTTTTGGCACTTTCTGTACACTGGGGTTAAGGGCTGAGTGTGTGGGCTCTTCTGAGCCTTGCTGTTACAAGGAGATTCAGTTGTCTGAAAAAACGCGTTTATTTCGGGCTGAAAAACACGTTTTGAAAAGTGTAATGTTACTGCCCCATAACTTACATGGGGTTGACCAAACTTGCAGAAACATGTTTATTTCTGCTGAAAAACACGTTTTGACACTTTCTGCACACTGGGGTTAAGGGCTGAGTGTGTGGGCACTTCTGAGCCTTGCTGTTACAAGGAGATTCAGTTGTCTGAAAAAACGCGTTTATTTCGGGCTGAAAAACACGTTTTGAAAAGTGTGATGTTACTGCCCCATAACTTACATGGGGTTGACCAAACTTGCAGAAACATGTTTATTTCTGCTGAAAAACACGTTTTGACACTTTCTGTACACTGGGGTTAAGGGCTGAGTGTGTGGGCTCTTCTGAGCCTTGCTGTTACAAGGAGATTCAGTTGTCTGAAAAAACGCGCTTATTTCGGGCTGAAAAACACGTTTTGAAAAGTGTGATGTTAATGCCCCATAACTTACATGGGGTTGACCAAACTTGCAGAAACATGTTTATTTCTGCTGAAAAACACATTTTGACACTTTCTGCACACTGGGGTTAAGGGCTGAGTGTGTGGGCTCTTCTGAGCCTTGCTGTTACAAGGAGATTCAGTTGTCTGAAAAAACGCGCTTATTTCGGGCTGAAAAACACGTTTTGAAAAGTGTGATGTTAATGCCCCATAACTTACATGGGGTTGACCAAACTTGCAGAAACATGTTTATTTCTGCTGAAAAACACATTTTGACCCTTTCTGCACACTGGGGTTAAGGGCTGAGTGTGTGGGCACTTCTGAGCCTTGCTGTTACAAGGAGATTCAGTTGTCTGAAAAAACGCGTTTATTTCGGGCTGAAAAACACGTTTTGAAAATGTGATGTTACTGCCCCATAACTTACATGGGGTTGACCAAACTTGCAGAAACATGTTTATTTCTGCTGAAAAACTCGTTTTGGCACTTTCTGTACACTGGGGTTAAGGGCTGAGTGTGTGGGCTCTTCTGAGCCTTGCTGTTACAAGGAGATTCAGTTGTCTGAAAAAACGCGTTTATTTCGGGCTGAAAAACACGTTTTGAAAATTGTAATGTTACTGCCCCGTAACTTACATGGGGTTGACCAAACTTGCAGAAACATGTTTATTTCTGCTGAAAAACACGTTTTGACACTTTCTGTACACTGGGGTTAAGGGCTGAGTGTGTGGGCTCTTCTGAGCCTTGCTGTTACAAGGAGATTCAGTTGTCTGAAAAAACGCGTTTATTTCGGGCTGAAAAACACGTTTTGAAAAGTGTGATGTTACTGCCCCATAACTTACATGGGGTTGACCAAACTTGCAGAAACATGTTTATTTCTGCTGAAAAACACATTTTGACCCTTTCTGCACACTGGGATTAAGGGCTGAGTTTGTGGGCACTTCTGAGCCTTGCTGTTACAAGGAGATTCAGTTGTCTGAAAAAACGCGTTTATTTCGGGCTGAAAAACACGTTTTGAAAAGTGTGATGTTACTGCCCCATAACTTACATGGGGTTGACCAAACTTGCAGAAACATGTTTATTTCTGCTGAAAAACACGTTTTGACACTTTCTGTACACTGGGGTTAAGGGCTGAGTGTGTGGGCTCTTCTGAGCCTTGCTGTTACAAGGAGATTCAGTTGTCTGAAAAAACGCGCTTATTTCGGGCTGAAAAACACGTTTTGAAAAGTGTGATGTTACTGCCCCATAACTTACATGGGGTTGACCAAACTTGCAGAAACATGTTTATTTCTGCTGAAAAACACGTTTTGACACTTTCTGTACACTGGGGTTAAGGGCTGAGTGTGTGGGCTCTTCTGAGCCTTGCTGTTACAAGGAGATTCAGTTGTCTGAAAAAACGCGCTTATTTCGGGCTGAAAAACACGTTTTGAAAAGTGTGATGTTAATGCCCCATAACTTACATGGGGTTGACCAAACTTGCAGAAACATGTTTATTTCTGCTGAAAAACACGTTTTGACACTTTCTGTACACTGGGGTTAAGGGCTGAGTGTGTGGGCTCTTCTGAGCCTTGCTGTTACAAGGAGATTCAGTTGTCTGAAAAAACGCGCTTATTTCGGGCTGAAAAACACGTTTTGAAAAGTGTGATGTTACTGCCCCATAACTTACATGGGGTTGACCAAACTTGCAGAAACATGTTTATTTCTGCTGAAAAACACGTTTTGACACTTTCTGTACACTGGGGTTAAGGGCTGAGTGTGTGGGCTCTTCTGAGCCTTGCTGTTACAAGGAGATTCAGTTGTCTGAAAAAACGCGCTTATTTCGGGCTGAAAAACACGTTTTGAAAAGTGTGATGTTAATGCCCCATAACTTACATGGGGTTGACCAAACTTGCAGAAACATGTTTATTTCTGCTGAAAAACACATTTTGACCCTTTCTGCACACTGGGGTTAAGGGCTGAGTGTGTGGGCACTTCTGAGCCTTGCTGTTACAAGGAGATTCAGTTGTCTGAAAAACGCGTTTATTTCGGGCTGAAAAACACGTTTTGAAAATGTGATGTTACTGCCCCATAACTTACATGGGGTTGACCAAACTTGCAGAAACATGTTTATTTCTGCTGAAAAACACGTTTTGACACTTTCTGTACACTGGGGTTAAGGGCTGAGTGTGTGGGCTCTTCTGAGCCTTGCTGTTACAAGGAGATTCAGTTGTCTGAAAAAACGCGCTTATTTCGGGCTGAAAAACACGTTTTGAAAAGTGTGATGTTAATGCCCCATAACTTACATGGGGTTGACCAAACTTGCAGAAACATGTTTATTTCTGCTGAAAAACACGTTTTGACACTTTCTGTACACTGGGGTTAAGGGCTGAGTGTGTGGGCTCTTCTGAGCCTTGCTGTTACAAGGAGATTCAGTTGTCTGAAAAACCGCGCTTATTTCGGGCTGAAAAACACGTTTTGAAAAGTGTGATGTTACTGCCCCATAACTTACATGGGGTTGACCAAACTTGCAGAAACATGTTTATTTCTGCTGAAAAACACGTTTTGACACTTTCTGTACACTGGGGTTAAGGGCTGAGTGTGTGGGCTCTTCTGAGCCTTGCTGTTACAAGGAGATTCAGTTGTCTGAAAAAACGCGCTTATTTCGGGCTGAAAAACACGTTTTGAAAAGTGTGATGTTAATGCCCCATAACTTACATGGGGTTGACCAAACTTGCAGAAACATGTTTATTTCTGCTGAAAAACACATTTTGACCCTTTCTGCACACTGGGGTTAAGGGCTGAGTGTGTGGGCACTTCTGAGCCTTGCTGTTACAAGGAGATTCAGTTGTCTGAAAAAACGCGTTTATTTCGGGCTGAAAAACACGTTTTGAAAATGTGATGTTACTGCCCCATAACTTACATGGGGTTGACCAAACTTGCAGAAACATGTTTATTTCTGCTGAAAAACACGTTTTGGCACTTTCTGTACACTGGGGTTAAGGGCTGAGTGTGTGGGCTCTTCTGAGCCTTGCTGTTACAAGGAGATTCAGTTGTCTGAAAAAACGCGTTTATTTCGGGCTGAAAAACACGTTTTGAAAATTGTAATGTTACTGCCCCATAACTTACATGGGGTTGACCAAACTTGCAGAAACATGTTTATTTCTGCTGAAAAACACGTTTTGACACTTTCTGCACACTGGGGTTAAGGGCTGAGTGTGTGGGCACTTCTGAGCCTTGCTGTTACAAGGAGATTCAGTTGTCTGAAAAAACGCGTTTATTTCGGGCTGAAAAACACGTTTTGAAAAGTGTGATGTTACTGCCCCATAACTTACATGGGGTTGACCAAACTTGCAGAAACATGTTTATTTCTGCTGAAAAACACGTTTTGACACTTTCTGTACACTGGGGTTAAGGGCTGAGTGTGTGGGCTCTTCTGAGCCTTGCTGTTACAAGGAGATTCAGTTGTCTGAAAAAACGCGCTTATTTCGGGCTGAAAAACACGTTTTGAAAAGTGTGATGTTAATGCCCCATAACTTACATGGGGTTGACCAAACTTGCAGAAACATGTTTATTTCTGCTGAAAAACACATTTTGACCCTTTCTGCACACTGGGGTTAAGGGCTGAGTGTGTGGGCACTTCTGAGCCTTGCTGTTACAAGGAGATTCAGTTGTCTGAAAAAACGCGTTTATTTCGGGCTGAAAAACACGTTTTGAAAATGTGATGTTACTCTCCCATAACTTACATGGGGTTGACCAAACTTGCAGAAACATGTTTATTTCTGCTGAAAAACACGTTTTGGCACTTTCTGTACACTGGGGTTAAGGGCTGAGTGTGTGGGCTCTTCTGAGCCTTGCTGTTACAAGGAGATTCAGTTGTCTGAAAAAACGCGTTTATTTCGGGCTGAAAAACACGTTTTGAAAAGTGTAATGTTACTGCCCCATAACTTACATGGGGTTGACCAAACTTGCAGAAACATGTTTATTTCTGCTGAAAAACACGTTTTGACACTTTCTGCACACTGGGGTTAAGGGCTGAGTGTGTGGGCTCTTCTGAGCCTTGCTGTTACAAGGAGATTCAGTTGTCTGAAAAAACGCGCTTATTTCGGGCTGAAAAACACGTTTTGAAAAGTGTGATGTTACTACCCCATATCTTACATGGGGTTGACCAAACTTGCAGAAACATGTTTATTTCTGCTGAAAAACACATTTTGACCCTTTCTGCATACTGGGGTTAAGGGCTGAGTGTGTGGGCTCTTCTGAGCCTTGCTGTTACAAGGAGATTCAGTTGTCTGAAAAAACGCGCTTATTTCGGGCTGAAAAACACGTTTTGAAAAGTGTGATGTTACTGCCCCATAACTTACATGGGGTTGACCAAACTTGCAGAAACATGTTTATTTCTGCTGAAAAACACGTTTTGACACTTTCTGTACACTGGGGTTAAGGGCTGAGTGTGTGGGCTCTTCTGAGCCTTGCTGTTACAAGGAGATTCAGTTGTCTGAAAAAACGCGCTTATTTCGGGCTGAAAAACACGTTTTGAAAAGTGTGATGTTAATGCCCCATAACTTACATGGGGTTGACCAAACTTGCAGAAACATGTTTATTTCTGCTGAAAAACACATTTTGACCCTTTCTGCACACTGGGGTTAAGGGCTGAGTGTGTGGGCTCTTCTGAGCCTTGCTGTTACAAGGAGATTCAGTTGTCTGAAAAAACGCGCTTATTTCGGGCTGAAAAACACGTTTTGAAAAGTGTGATGTTAATGCCCCATAACTTACATGGGGTTGACCAAACTTGCAGAAACATGTTTATTTCTGCTGAAAAACACATTTTGACCCTTTCTGCACACTGGGGTTAAGGGCTGAGTGTGTGGGCACTTCTGAGCCTTGCTGTTACAAGGAGATTCAGTTGTCTGAAAAAACGCGTTTATTTCGGGCTGAAAAACACGTTTTGAAAATGTGATGTTACTGCCCCATAACTTACATGGGGTTGACCAAACTTGTAGAAACATGTTTATTTCTGCTGAAAAACACGTTTTAGCACTTTCTGTACACTGGGGTTAAGGGCTGAGTGTGTGGGCTCTTCTGAGCCTTGCTGTTACAAGGAGATTCAGTTGTCTGAAAAAACGCGTTTATTTCGGGCTGAAAAACACGTTTTGAAAATTGTAATGTTACTGCCCCATAACTTACATGGGGTTGACCAAACTTGCAGAAACATGTTTATTTCTGCTGAAAAACACGTTTTGACACTTTCTGCACACTGGGGTTAAGGGCTGAGTGTGTGGGCTCTTCTGAGCCTTGCTGTTACAAGGAGATTCAGTTGTCTGAAAAAACGCGTTTATTTCGGGCTGAAAAACACGTTTTGAAAAGTGTGATGTTACTGCCCCATAACTTACATGGGGTTGACCAAACTTGCAGAAACATGTTTATTTCTGCTGAAAAACACATTTTGACCCTTTCTGCACACTGCGGTTAAGGGCTGAGTTTGTGGGCACTTCTGAGCCTTGCTGTTACAAGGAGATTCAGTTGTCTGAAAAAACGCGTTTATTTCGGGCTGAAAAACACGTTTTGAAAAGTGTGATGTTACTGCCCCATAACTTACATGGGGTTGACCAAACTTGCAGAAACATGTTTATTTCTGCTGAAAAACACGTTTTGACACTTTCTGTACACTGGGGTTAAGGGCTGAGTGTGTGGGCTCTTCTGAGCCTTGCTGTTACAAGGAGATTCAGTTGTCTGAAAAAACGCGTTTATTTCGGGCTGAAAAACACGTTTTGAAAAGTGTGATGTTACTACCCCATAACTTACATGGGGTTGACCAAACTTGCAGAAACATGTTTATTTCTGCTGAAAAACACGTTTTGACACTTTCTGCACACTGGGGTTAAGGGCTGAGTGTGTGGGCTCTTCTGAGCCTTGCTGTTACAAGGAGATTCAGTTGTCTGAAAAAACGCGCTTATTTCGGGCTGAAAAACACGTTTTGAAAAGTGTGATGTTACTACCCCATAACTTACATGGGGTTGACCAAACTTGCAGAAACATGTTTATTTCTGCTGAAAAACACATTTTGACCCTTTCTGCACACTGGGGTTAAGGGCTGAGTGTGTGGGCTCTTCTGAGCCTTGCTGTTACAAGGAGATTCAGTTGTCTGAAAAAACGCGCTTATTTCGGGCTGAAAAACACGTTTTGAAAAGTGTGATGTTACTGCCCCATAACTTACATGGGGTTGACCAAACTTGCAGAAACATGTTTATTTCTGCTGAAAAACACGTTTTGACACTTTCTGTACACTGGGGTTAAGGGCTGAGTGTGTGGGCTCTTCTGAGCCTTGCTGTTACAAGGAGATTCAGTTGTCTGAAAAAACGCGCTTATTTCGGGCTGAAAAACACGTTTTGAAAAGTGTGATGTTAATGCCCCATAACTTACATGGGGTTGACCAAACTTGCAGAAACATGTTTATTTCTGCTGAAAAACAGATTTTGACCCTTTCTGCACACTGGGGTTAAGGGCTGAGTGTGTGGGCACTTCTGAGCCTTGCTGTTACAAGAAGATTCAGTTGTCTGAAAAAACGCGTTTATTTCGGGCTGAAAAACACGTTTTGAAAATGTGATGTTACTGCCCCATAACTTACATGGGGTTGACCAAACTTGCAGAAACATGTTTATTTCTGCTGAAAAACACATTTTGACCCTTTCTGCACACTGCGGTTAAGGGCTGAGTTTGTGGGCACTTCTGAGCCTTGCTGTTACAAGGAGATTCAGTTGTCTGAAAAAACGCGTTTATTTCGGGCTGAAAAACACGTTTTGAAAAGTGTGATGTTACTGCCCCATAACTTACATGGGGTTGACCAAACTTGCAGAAACATGTTTATTTCTGCTGAAAAACACGTTTTGACACTTTCTGTACACTGGGGTTAAGGGCTGAGTGTGTGGGCTCTTCTGAGCCTTGCTGTTACAAGGAGATTCAGTTGTCTGAAAAAACGCGTTTATTTCGGGCTGAAAAACACGTTTTGAAAAGTGTGATGTTACTACCCCATAACTTACATGGGGTTGACCAAACTTGCAGAAACATGTTTATTTCTGCTGAAAAACACGTTTTGACACTTTCTGCACACTGGGGTTAAGGGCTGAGTGTGTGGGCTCTTCTGAGCCTTGCTGTTACAAGGAGATTCAGTTGTCTGAAAAAACGCGCTTATTTCGGGCTGAAAAACACGTTTTGAAAAGTGTGATGTTACTACCCCATAACTTACATGGGGTTGACCAAACTTGCAGAAACATGTTTATTTCTGCTGAAAAACACATTTTGACCCTTTCTGCACACTGGGGTTAAGGGCTGAGTGTGTGGGCTCTTCTGAGCCTTGCTGTTACAAGGAGATTCAGTTGTCTGAAAAAACGCGCTTATTTCGGGCTGAAAAACACGTTTTGAAAAGTGTGATGTTACTGCCCCATAACTTACATGGGGTTGACCAAACTTGCAGAAACATGTTTATTTCTGCTGAAAAACACGTTTTGACACTTTCTGTACACTGGGGTTAAGGGCTGAGTGTGTGGGCTCTTCTGAGCCTTGCTGTTACAAGGAGATTCAGTTGTCTGAAAAAACGCGCTTATTTCGGGCTGAAAAACACGTTTTGAAAAGTGTGATGTTAATGCCCCATAACTTACATGGGGTTGACCAAACTTGCAGAAACATGTTTATTTCTGCTGAAAAACACATTTTGACCCTTTCTGCACACTGGGGTTAAGGGCTGAGTGTGTGGGCACTTCTGAGCCTTGCTGTTACAAGGAGATTCAGTTGTCTGAAAAAACGCGTTTATTTCGGGCTGAAAAACACGTTTTGAAAATGTGATGTTACTGCCCCATAACTTACATGGGGTTGACCAAACTTGCAGAAACATGTTTATTTCTGCTGAAAAACACGTTTTGGCACTTTCTGTACACTGGGGTTAAGGGCTGAGTGTGTGGGCTCTTCTGAGCCTTGCTGTTACAAGGAGATTCAGTTGTCTGAAAAAACGCGTTTATTTCGGGCTGAAAAACACGTTTTGAAAAGTGTAATGTTACTGCCCCATAACTTACATGGGGTTGACCAAACTTGCAGAAACATGTTTATTTCTGCTGAAAAACACGTTTTGACACTTTCTGCACACTGGGGTTAAGGGCTGAGTGTGTGGGCACTTCTGAGCCTTGCTGTTACAAGGAGATTCAGTTGTCTGAAAAAACGCGTTTATTTCGGGCTGAAAAACACGTTTTGAAAAGTGTGATGTTACTGCCCCATAACTTACATGGGGTTGACCAAACTTGCAGAAACATGTTTATTTCTGCTGAAAAACACGTTTTGACACTTTCTGTACACTGGGGTTAAGGGCTGAGTGTGTGGGCTCTTCTGAGCCTTGCTGTTACAAGGAGATTCAGTTGTCTGAAAAAACGCGCTTATTTCGGGCTGAAAAACACGTTTTGAAAAGTGTGATGTTAATGCCCCATAACTTACATGGGGTTGACCAAACTTGCAGAAACATGTTTATTTCTGCTGAAAAACACATTTTGACACTTTCTGCACACTGGGGTTAAGGGCTGAGTGTGTGGGCTCTTCTGAGCCTTGCTGTTACAAGGAGATTCAGTTGTCTGAAAAAACGCGCTTATTTCGGGCTGAAAAACACGTTTTGAAAAGTGTGATGTTAATGCCCCATAACTTACATGGGGTTGACCAAACTTGCAGAAACATGTTTATTTCTGCTGAAAAACACATTTTGACCCTTTCTGCACACTGGGGTTAAGGGCTGAGTGTGTGGGCACTTCTGAGCCTTGCTGTTACAAGGAGATTCAGTTGTCTGAAAAAACGCGTTTATTTCGGGCTGAAAAACACGTTTTGAAAATGTGATGTTACTGCCCCATAACTTACATGGGGTTGACCAAACTTGCAGAAACATGTTTATTTCTGCTGAAAAACTCGTTTTGGCACTTTCTGTACACTGGGGTTAAGGGCTGAGTGTGTGGGCTCTTCTGAGCCTTGCTGTTACAAGGAGATTCAGTTGTCTGAAAAAACGCGTTTATTTCGGGCTGAAAAACACGTTTTGAAAATTGTAATGTTACTGCCCCGTAACTTACATGGGGTTGACCAAACTTGCAGAAACATGTTTATTTCTGCTGAAAAACACGTTTTGACACTTTCTGTACACTGGGGTTAAGGGCTGAGTGTGTGGGCTCTTCTGAGCCTTGCTGTTACAAGGAGATTCAGTTGTCTGAAAAAACGCGTTTATTTCGGGCTGAAAAACACGTTTTGAAAAGTGTGATGTTACTGCCCCATAACTTACATGGGGTTGACCAAACTTGCAGAAACATGTTTATTTCTGCTGAAAAACACATTTTGACCCTTTCTGCACACTGGGATTAAGGGCTGAGTTTGTGGGCACTTCTGAGCCTTGCTGTTACAAGGAGATTCAGTTGTCTGAAAAAACGCGTTTATTTCGGGCTGAAAAACACGTTTTGAAAAGTGTGATGTTACTGCCCCATAACTTACATGGGGTTGACCAAACTTGCAGAAACATGTTTATTTCTGCTGAAAAACACGTTTTGACACTTTCTGTACACTGGGGTTAAGGGCTGAGTGTGTGGGCTCTTCTGAGCCTTGCTGTTACAAGGAGATTCAGTTGTCTGAAAAAACGCGCTTATTTCGGGCTGAAAAACACGTTTTGAAAAGTGTGATGTTACTGCCCCATAACTTACATGGGGTTGACCAAACTTGCAGAAACATGTTTATTTCTGCTGAAAAACACGTTTTGACACTTTCTGTACACTGGGGTTAAGGGCTGAGTGTGTGGGCTCTTCTGAGCCTTGCTGTTACAAGGAGATTCAGTTGTCTGAAAAAACGCGCTTATTTCGGGCTGAAAAACACGTTTTGAAAAGTGTGATGTTAATGCCCCATAACTTACATGGGGTTGACCAAACTTGCAGAAACATGTTTATTTCTGCTGAAAAACACGTTTTGACACTTTCTGTACACTGGGGTTAAGGGCTGAGTGTGTGGGCTCTTCTGAGCCTTGCTGTTACAAGGAGATTCAGTTGTCTGAAAAAACGCGCTTATTTCGGGCTGAAAAACACGTTTTGAAAAGTGTGATGTTACTGCCCCATAACTTACATGGGGTTGACCAAACTTGCAGAAACATGTTTATTTCTGCTGAAAAACACGTTTTGACACTTTCTGTACACTGGGGTTAAGGGCTGAGTGTGTGGGCTCTTCTGAGCCTTGCTGTTACAAGGAGATTCAGTTGTCTGAAAAAACACGCTTATTTCGGGCTGAAAAACACGTTTTGAAAAGTGTGATGTTAATGCCCCATAACTTACATGGGGTTGACCAAACTTGCAGAAACATGTTTATTTCTGCTGAAAAACACATTTTGACCCTTTCTGCACACTGGGGTTAAGGGCTGAGTGTGTGGGCACTTCTGAGCCTTGCTGTTACAAGGAGATTCAGTTGTCTGAAAAAACGCGTTTATTTCGGGCTGAAAAACACGTTTTGAAAATGTGATGTTACTGCCCCATAACTTACATGGGGTTGACCAAACTTGCAGAAACATGTTTATTTCTGCTGAAAAACACGTTTTGGCACTTTCTGTACACTGGGGTTAAGGGCTGAGTGTGTGGGCTCTTCTGAGCCTTGCTGTTACAAGGAGATTCAGTTGTCTGAAAAAACGCGTTTATTTCGGGCTGAAAAACACGTTTTGAAAATTGTAATGTTACTGCCCCATAACTTACATGGGGTTGACCAAACTTGCAGAAACATGTTTATTTCTGCTGAAAAACACGTTTTGACACTTTCTGCACACTGGGGTTAAGGGCTGAGTGTGTGGGCACTTCTGAGCCTTGCTGTTACAAGGAGATTCAGTTGTCTGAAAAAACGCGTTTATTTCGGGCTGAAAAACACGTTTTGAAAAGTGTGATGTTACTGCCCCATAACTTACATGGGGTTGACCAAACTTGCAGAAACATGTTTATTTCTGCTGAAAAACACGTTTTGACACTTTCTGTACACTGGGGTTAAGGGCTGAGTGTGTGGGCTCTTCTGAGCCTTGCTGTTACAAGGAGATTCAGTTGTCTGAAAAAACGCGTTTATTTCGGGCTGAAAAACACGTTTTGAAAAGTGTGATGTTACTGCCCCATAACTTACATGGGGTTGACCAAACTTGCAGAAACATGTTTATTTCTGCTGAAAAACACGTTTTGACACTTTCTGCACACTGGGGTTAAGGGCTGAGTGTGTGGGCTCTTCTGAGCCTTGCTGTTACAAGGAGATTCAGTTGTCTGAAAAAACGCGCTTATTTCGGGCTGAAAAACACGTTTTGAAAAGTGTGATGTTACTACCCCATAACTTACATGGGGTTGACCAAACTTGCAGAAACATGTTTATTTCTGCTGAAAAACACATTTTGACCCTTTCTGCACACTGGGGTTAAGGGCTGAGTGTGTGGGCACTTCTGAGCCTTGCTGTTACAAGGAGATTCAGTTGTCTGAAAAAACGCGTTTATTTCGGGCTGAAAAACACGTTTTGAAAAGTGTGATGTTACTACCCCATAACTTACATGGGGTTGACCAAACTTGCAGAAACATGTTTATTTCTGCTGAAAAACACGTTTTGACA
This sequence comes from Lepisosteus oculatus, assembly GCF_040954835.1. Lineage (NCBI taxonomy): Eukaryota > Metazoa > Chordata > Actinopteri > Semionotiformes > Lepisosteidae > Lepisosteus > Lepisosteus oculatus. The sequence goes on from NW_027167877.1 coordinate 69,996, forward strand.
CTTTCTGCACACTGGGGTTAAGGGCTGAGTGTGTGGGCTCTTCTGAGCCTTGCTGTTACAAGGAGATTCAGTTGTCTGAAAAAACGCGTTTATTTCGGGCTGAAAAACACGTTTTGAAAAGTGTAATGTTACTGCCCCATAACTTACATGGGGTTGACCAAACTTGCAGAAACATGTTTATTTCTGCTGAAAAACACGTTTTGACACTTTCTGTACACTGGGGTTAAGGGCTGAGTGTGTGGGCTCTTCTGAGCCTTGCTGTTACAAGGAGATTCAGTTGTCTGAAAAAACGCGCTTATTTCGGGCTGAAAAACACGTTTTGAAAAGTGTGATGTTAATGCCCCATAACTTACATGGGGTTGACCAAACTTGCAGAAACATGTTTATTTCTGCTGAAAAACACATTTTGACCCTTTCTGCACACTGGGGTTAAGGGCTGAGTGTGTGGGCACTTCTGAGCCTTGCTGTTACAAGGAGATTCAGTTGTCTGAAAAAACGCGTTTATTTCGGGCTGAAAAACACGTTTTGAAAATGTGATGTTACTGCCCCATAACTTACATGGGGTTGACCAAACTTGCAGAAACATGTTTATTTCTGCTGAAAAACACGTTTTGGCACTTTCTGTACACTGGGGTTAAGGGCTGAGTGTGTGGGCTCTTCTGAGCCTTGCTGTTACAAGGAGATTCAGTTGTCTGAAAAAACGCGTTTATTTCGGGCTGAAAAACACGTTTTGAAAAGTGTAATGTTACTGCCCCATAACTTACATGGGGTTGACCAAACTTGCAGAAACATGTTTATTTCTGCTGAAAAACACGTTTTGACACTTTCTGCACACTGGGGTTAAGGGCTGAGTGTGTGGGCACTTCTGAGCCTTGCTGTTACAAGGAGATTCAGTTGTCTGAAAAAACGCGTTTATTTCGGGCTGAAAAACACGTTTTGAAAAGTGTGATGTTACTGCCCCATAACTTACATGGGGTTGACCAAACTTGCAGAAACATGTTTATTTCTGCTGAAAAACACGTTTTGACACTTTCTGTACACTGGGGTTAAGGGCTGAGTGTGTGGGCTCTTCTGAGCCTTGCTGTTACAAGGAGATTCAGTTGTCTGAAAAAACGCGCTTATTTCGGGCTGAAAAACACGTTTTGAAAAGTGTGATGTTAATGCCCCATAACTTACATGGGGTTGACCAAACTTGCAGAAACATGTTTATTTCTGCTGAAAAACACATTTTGACACTTTCTGCACACTGGGGTTAAGGGCTGAGTGTGTGGGCTCTTCTGAGCCTTGCTGTTACAAGGAGATTCAGTTGTCTGAAAAAACGCGCTTATTTCGGGCTGAAAAACACGTTTTGAAAAGTGTGATGTTAATGCCCCATAACTTACATGGGGTTGACCAAACTTGCAGAAACATGTTTATTTCTGCTGAAAAACACATTTTGACCCTTTCTGCACACTGGGGTTAAGGGCTGAGTGTGTGGGCACTTCTGAGCCTTGCTGTTACAAGGAGATTCAGTTGTCTGAAAAAACGCGTTTATTTCGGGCTGAAAAACACGTTTTGAAAATGTGATGTTACTGCCCCATAACTTACATGGGGTTGACCAAACTTGCAGAAACATGTTTATTTCTGCTGAAAAACTCGTTTTGGCACTTTCTGTACACTGGGGTTAAGGGCTGAGTGTGTGGGCTCTTCTGAGCCTTGCTGTTACAAGGAGATTCAGGTTGTCTGAAAAAACGCGTTTATTTCGGGGCTGAAAAACACGTTTTGAAAATTGTAATGTTACTGCCCCGTAACTTACATGGGGTTGACCAAACTTGCAGAAACATGTTTATTTCTGCTGAAAAACACGTTTTGACACTTTCTGTACACTGGGGTTAAGGGCTGAGTGTGTGGGCTCTTCTGAGCCTTGCTGTTACAAGGAGATTCAGTTGTCTGAAAAAACGCGTTTATTTCGGGCTGAAAAACACGTTTTGAAAAGTGTGATGTTACTGCCCCATAACTTACATGGGGTTGACCAAACTTGCAGAAACATGTTTATTTCTGCTGAAAAACACATTTTGACCCTTTCTGCACACTGGGATTAAGGGCTGAGTTTGTGGGCACTTCTGAGCCTTGCTGTTACAAGGAGATTCAGTTGTCTGAAAAAACGCGTTTATTTCGGGCTGAAAAACACGTTTTGAAGGCTGAGTTGTGGGCACTTCTGACCTTGCTGTTACAAGAGATTCAGTTGTCTGAAAAAACGCGTTTATGTTCGGTCTGAAAAACACGTTTAAAAGTGTGAAGAAGATTCACGTGCTCACTGTGTGGCTGAGTTTGTGGGCACTTCTGAGCCTTGCTGTTACAAGGAGATTCAGTTGTCTGAAAAAACGCGTTTATTTCGGGCTGAAAAACACGTTTTGAAAAGTGTGATGTTACTGCCCCATAACTTACATGGGGTTGACCAAACTTGCAGAAACATGTTTATTTCTGCTGAAAAACACGTTTTGACACTTTCTGTACACTGGGGTTAAGGGCTGAGTGTGTGGGCTCTTCTGAGCCTTGCTGTTACAAGGAGATTCAGTTGTCTGAAAAAACGCGCTTATTTCGGGCTGAAAAACACGTTTTGAAAATGTGATGTTACTGCCCCATAACTTACATGGGGTTGACCAAACTTGCAGAAACATGTTTATTTCTGCTGAAAAACACGTTTTGACACTTTCTGTACACTGGGGTTAAGGGCTGAGTGTGTGGGCTCTTCTGAGCCTTGCTGTTACAAGGAGATTCAGTTGTCTGAAAAAACGCGCTTATTTCGGGGCTGAAAAACACGTTTTGAAAGTGTGATGTTAATGCCCCATAACTTACATGGGGTTGACCAAACTTGCAGAAACATGTTTATTTCTGCTGAAAAACACGTTTTGACACTTTCTGTACACTGGGGTTAAGGGCTGAGTGTGTGGGCTCTTCTGAGCCTTGCTGTTACAAGGAGATTCAGTTGTCTGAAAAAACGCGCTTATTTCGGGCTGAAAAACACGTTTTGAAAAGTGTGATGTTACTGCCCCATAACTTACATGGGTTGACCAAACTTGCAGAAACATGTTTATTTCTGCTGAAAAACACGTTTTGACACTTTCTGTACACTGGGGTTAAGGGCTGAGTGTGTGGGCTCTTCTGAGCCTTGCTGTTACAAGGAGATTCAGTTGTCTGAAAAAACGCGCTTATTTCGGGCTGAAAAACACGTTTTGAAAAGTGTGATGTTAATGCCCCATAACTTACATGGGGTTGACCAAACTTGCAGAAACATGTTTATTTCTGCTGAAAAACACATTTTGACCTTTCTGCACACTGGGGTTAAGGGCTGAGTGTGTGGGCACTTCTGAGCCTTGCTGTTACAAGGAGATTCAGTTGTCTGAAAAAACGCGTTTATTTCGGGCTGAAAAACACGTTTTGAAAATGTGATGTTACTGCCCCATAACTTACATGGGGTTGACCAAACTTGCAGGAAACATGTTTATTTCTGCTGAAAAACACGTTTTGGCACTTTCTGTACACTGGGGTTAAGGGCTGAGTGTGTGGGCTCTTCTGAGCCTTGCTGTTACAAGGAGATTCAGTTGTCTGAAAAACGCGTTTATTTCGGGCTGAAAAACACGTTTTGAAAATTGTAATGTTACTGCCCCATAACTTACATGGGGTTGACCAAACTTGCAGAAACATGTTTATTTCTGCTGAAAAACACGTTTTGACACTTTCTGCACACTGGGGTTAAGGGCTGAGTGTGTGGGCACTTCTGAGCCTTGCTGTTACAAGGAGATTCAGTTGTCTGAAAAAACGCGTTTATTTCGGGCCTGAAAAACACGTTTTGAAAAGTGTGATGTTACTGCCCCATAACTTACATGGGGTTGACCAAACTTGCAGAAACATGTTTATTTCTGCTGAAAACACGTTTTGACACTTTCTGTACACTGGGGTTAAGGGCTGAGTGTGTGGGCTCTTCTGAGCCTTGCTGTTACAAGGAGATTCAGTTGTCTGAAAAAACGCGTTTATTTCGGGCTGAAAAACACGTTTTGAAAAGTGTGATGTTACTGCCCCATAACTTACATGGGGTTGACCAAACTTGCAGAAACATGTTTATTTCTGCTGAAAAACACGTTTTGACACTTTCTGCACACTGGGGTTAAGGGCTGAGTGTGTGGGCTCTTCTGAGCCTTGCTGTTACAAGGAGATTCAGTTGTCTGAAAAACGCGTTTATTTCGGGCTGAAAAACACGTTTTGAAAAGTGTGATGTTACTACCCCATAACTTACATGGGGTTGACCAAACTTGCAGAAACATGTTTATTTCTGCTGAAAAACACGTTTTGACACTTTCTGCACACTGGGGTTAAGGGCTGAGTGTGTGGGCTCTTCTGAGCCTTGCTGTTACAAGGAGATTCAGTTGTCTGAAAAAACGCGTTTATTTCGGGCTGAAAAACACGTTTTTGAAAGTGTAATGTTACTGCCCCATAACTTACATGGGGTTGACCAAACTTGCAGAAACATGTTTATTTCTGCTGAAAAACACGTTTTGACACTTTCTGTACACTGGGGTTAAGGGCTGAGTGTGTGGGCTCTTCTGAGCCTTGCTGTTACAAGGAGATTCAGTTGTCTGAAAAAACGCGCTTATTTCGGGCTGAAAAACACGTTTTGAAAAGAGTGATGTTACTGCCCCATAACTAACATGGGGTTGACCAAACTTGCAGAAACATGTTTATTTCTGCTGAAAAACACGTTTTGACACTTTCTGCACACTGGGGTTAAGGGCTGAGTGTGTGGGCACTTCTGAGCCTTGCTGTTACAAGGAGATTCAGTTGTCTGAAAAAACCGTTTATTTCGGGCTGAAAAACACGTTTTGAAAAGTGTGATGTTACTGCCCCATAACTTACATGGGGTTGACCAAGCTTGCAGAAACATGTTTATTTCTGCTGAAAAACACGTTTTGACACTTTCTGTACACTGGGGTTAAGGGCTGAGTGTGTGGGCTCTTCTGAGCCTTGCTGTTACAAGGAGATTCAGTTGTCTGAAAAAACGCGTTTATTTCGGGCTGAAAAACACGTTTTGAAAAGTGTGATGTTACTACCCCATAACTTACATGGGGTTGACCAAACTTGCAGAAACATGTTTATTTCTGCTGAAAAACACGTTTTGACACTTTCTGCACACTGGGGTTAAGGGCTGAGTGTGTGGGCTCTTCTGAGCCTTGCTGTTACAAGGAGATTCAGTTGTCTGAAAAACGCGCTTATTTCGGGCTGAAAAACACGTTTTGAAAAGTGTGATGTTACTACCCCATAACTTACATGGGGTTGACCAAACTTGCAGAAACATGTTTATTTCTGCTGAAAAACACATTTTGACCCTTTCTGCACACTGGGGTTAAGGGCTGAGTGTGTGGGCACTTCTGAGCCTTGCTGTTACAAGGAGATTCAGTTGTCTGAAAAAACGCGTTTATTTCGGGCTGAAAAACACGTTTTGAAAAGTGTGATGTTACTACCCCATAACTTACATGGGGTTGACCAAACTTGCAGAAACATGTTTATTTCTGCTGAAAAACACGTTTTGACACTTTCTGCACACTGGGGTTAAGGGCTGAGTGTGTGGGCTCTTCTGAGCCTTGCTGTTACAAGGAGATTCAGTTGTCTGAAAAAACGCGTTTATTTCGGGCTGAAAAACACGTTTTGAAAAGTGTACATGTTACTGCCCCATAACTTACATGGGTTGACCAAACTTGCAGAAACATGTTTATTTCTGCTGAAAACACGTTTTGACACTTTCTGTACACTGGGGTTAAGGGCTGAGTGTGTGGGCTCTTCTGAGCCTTGCTGTTACAAGGAGATTCAGTTGTCTGAAAAAACGCGCTTATTTCGGGCTGAAAAACACGTTTTGAAAAGAGTGATGTTACTGCCCCATAACTAACATGGGGTTGACCAAACTTGCAGAAAAATGTTTATTTCTGCTGAAAAACACGTTTTGACACTTTCTGCACACTGGGGTTAAGGGCTGAGTGTGTGGGCTCTTCTGAGCCTTGCTGTTACAAGGAGATTCAGTTGTCTGAAAAAACGCGTTATTTCGGGCTGAAAAACACGTTTTGAAAGTGTGATGTTAATGCCCCATAACTTACATGGGGTTGACCAAACTTGCAGAAACATGTTTATTTCTGCTGAAAAACACATTTTGACCCTTTCTGCACACTGGGGTTAAGGGCTGAGTGTGTGGGCTCTTCTGAGCCTTGCTGTTACAAGGAGATTCAGTTGTCTGAAAAAACGCGCTTATTTCGGGCTGAAAAACACGTTTGAAAAGTGTGATGTTAATGCCCATAACTTACATGGGGTTGACCAAACTTGCAGAAACATGTTTATTTCTGCTGAAAAACACATTTTGACCATTTCTGCACACTGGGGTTAAGGGCTGAGTGTGTGGGCACTTCTGAGCCTTGCTGTTACAAGGAGATTCAGTTGTCTGAAAAACGCGTTTATTTCGGGCTGAAAAACACGTTTTGAAAATGTGATGTTACTGCCCCATAACTTACATGGGGTTGACCAAACTTGCAGAAACATGTTTATTTCTGCTGAAAAACACGTTTTGACACTTTCTGTACACTGGGGTTAAGGGCTGAGTGTGTGGGCTCTTCTGAGCCTTGCTGTTACAAGGAGATTCAGTTGTCTGAAAAAACGCGTTTATTTCGGGCTGAAAAACACGTTTTGAAAAGTGTGATGTTACTACCCCATAACTTACATGGGGTTGACCAAACTTGCAGAAACATGTTTATTTCTGCTGAAAAACACGTTTTGACACTTTCTGCACACTGGGGTTAAGGCTGAGTGTGTGGGCTCTTCTGAGCCTTGCTGTTACAAGGAGATTCAGTTGTCTGAAAAAACGCGCTTATTTCGGGCTGAAAAACACGTTTTGAAAAGTGTGATGTTACTACCCCATAACTTACATGGGGTTGACCAAACTTGCAGAAACATGTTTATTTCTGCTGAAAAACAGATTTTGACCCTTTCTGCACACTGGGTTAAGGGCTGAGTGTGTGGGCACTTCTGAGCCTTGCTGTTACAAGGAGATTCAGTTGTCTGAAAAAAAGCGTTTATTTCGGGCTGAAAAACACGTTTTGAAAATGTGATGTTACTGCCCTATAACTTACATGGGGTTGACCAAACTTGCAGAAACATGTTTATTTCTGCTGAAAAACACGTTTTGGCACTTTCTGTACACTGGGGTTAAGGGCTGAGTGTGTGGGCTCTTCTGAGCCTTGCTGTTACAAGGAGATTCAGTTGTCTGAAAAAACGCGCTTATTTCGGGCTGAAAAACACGTTTTGAAAAGTGTGATGTTACTACCGCATAACTTACATGGGGTTGACCAAACTTGCAGAAACAGGTTTATTTCTGCTGAAAAACACATTTTGACCCTTTCTGCACACTGGGGTTAAGGGCTGAGTGTGTGGGCACTTCTGAGCCTTGCTGTTACAAGGAGATTCAGTTGTCTGAAAAAACGCGTTTATTTCGGGCTGAAAAACACGTTTTGAAAATGTGATGTTACTGCCCCATAACTTACATGGGGTTGACCAAACTTGCAGAAACATGTTTATTTCTGCTGAAAAACACGTTTTGGCACTTTCTGTACACTGGGGTTAAGGGCTGAGTGTGTGGGCTCTTCTGAGCCTTGCTTTTACAAGGAGATTCAGTTGTCTGAAAAAACGCGTTTATTTCGGGCTGAAAAACACGTTTTGAAAATTGTAATGTTACTGCCCCATAACTTACATGGGGTTGACCAAACTTGCAGAAACATGTTTATTTCTGCTGAAAAACACGTTTTGACACTTTCTGTACACTGGGGTTAAGGGCTGAGTGTGTGGGCTCTTCTGAGCCTTGCTGTTACAAGGAGATTCAGTTGTCTGAAAAAACGCGTTTATTTCGGGCTGAAAAACACGTTTTGAAAAGTGTGATGTTACTACCCCATAACTTACATGGGGTTGACCAAACTTGCAGAAACATGTTTATTTCTGCTGAAAAACACGTTTTGACACTTTCTGCACACTGGGGTTAAGGGCTGAGTGTGTGGGCTCTTCTGAGCCTTGCTGTTACAAGGAGATTCAGTTGTCTGAAAAAACGCGCTTATTTCGGGCTGAAAAACACGTTTTGAAAAGTGTGATGTTACTACCCCATAACTTACATGGGGTTGACCAAACTTGCAGAAACATGTTTATTTCTGCTGAAAAACACATTTTGACCCTTTCTGCACACTGGGGTTAAGGGCTGAGTGTGTGGGCACTTCTGAGCCTTGCTGTTACAAGGAGATTCAGTTGTCTGAAAAAACGCGTTTATTTCGGGCTGAAAAACACGTTTTGAAAAGTGTGATGTTACTACCCCATAACTTACATGGGGTTGACCAAACTTGCAGAAACATGTTTATTTCTGCTGAAAAACACGTTTTGACACTTTCTGCACACTGGGGTTAAGGGCTGAGTGTGTGGGCTCTTCTGAGCCTTGCTGTTACAAGGAGATTCAGTTGTCTGAAAAAACGCGTTTATTTCGGGCTGAAAAACACGTTTTGAAAAGTGTGATGTTACTGCCCCATAACTTACATGGGGTTGACCAAACTTGCAGAAACATGTTTATTTCTGCTGAAAAACACATTTTGACCCTTTCTGCACACTGCGGTTAAGGGCTGAGTTTGTGGGCACTTCTGAGCCTTGCTGTTACAAGGAGATTCAGTTGTCTGAAAAAACGCGTTTATTTCGGGCTGAAAAACACGTTTTGAAAAGTGTGATGTTACTGCCCCATAACTTACATGGGGTTGACCAAACTTGCAGAAACATGTTTATTTCTGCTGAAAAACACGTTTTGACACTTTCTGTACACTGGGGTTAAGGGCTGAGTGTGTGGGCTCTTCTGAGCCTTGCTGTTACAAGGAGATTCAGTTGTCTGAAAAAACGCGCTTATTTCGGGCTGAAAAACACGTTTTGAAAAGTGTGATGTTACTACCCCATAACTTACATGGGGTTGACCAAACTTGCAGAAACAGGTTTATTTCTGCTGAAAAACACATTTTGACCCTTTCTGCACACTGGGGTTAAGGGCTGAGTGTGTGGGCACTTCTGAGCCTTGCTGTTACAAGGAGATTCAGTTGTCTGAAAAAACGCGTTTATTTCGGGCTGAAAAACACGTTTTGAAAATGTGATGTTACTGCCCCATAACTTACATGGGGTTGACCAAACTTGCAGAAACATGTTTATTTCTGCTGAAAAACACGTTTTGGCACTTTCTGTACACTGGGGTTAAGGGCTGAGTGTGTGGGCTCTTCTGAGCCTTGCTGTTACAAGGAGATTCAGTTGTCTGAAAAAACGCGTTTATTTCGGGCTGAAAAACACGTTTTGAAAATTGTAATGTTACTGCCCCATAACTTACATGGGGTTGACCAAACTTGCAGAAACATGTTTATTTCTGCTGAAATACACGTTTTGACACTTTCTGTACACTGGGGTTAAGGGCTGAGTGTGTGGGCTCTTCTGAGCCTTGCTGTTACAAGGAGATTCAGTTGTCTGAAAAAACGCGTTTATTTCGGGCTGAAAAACACGTTTTGAAAAGTGTGATGTTACTACCCCATAACTTACATGGGGTTGACCAAACTTGCAGAAACATGTTTATTTCTGCTGAAAAACACGTTTTGACACTTTCTGCACACTGGGGTTAAGGGCTGAGTGTGTGGGCTCTTCTGAGCCTTGCTGTTACAAGGAGATTCAGTTGTCTGAAAAAACGCGCTTATTTCGGGCTGAAAAACACGTTTTGAAAAGTGTGATGTTACTACCCCATAACTTACATGGGGTTGACCAAACTTGCAGAAACATGTTTATTTCTGCTGAAAAACACATTTTGACCCTTTCTGCACACTGGGGTTAAGGGCTGAGTGTGTGGGCACTTCTGAGCCTTGCTGTTACAAGGAGATTCAGTTGTCTGAAAAAACGCGTTTATTTCGGGCTGAAAAACACGTTTTGAAAAGTGTGATGTTACTACCCCATAACTTACATGGGGTTGACCAAACTTGCAGAAACATGTTTATTTCTGCTGAAAAACACGTTTTGACACTTTCTGCACACTGGGGTTAAGGGCTGAGTGTGTGGGCTCTTCTGAGCCTTGCTGTTACAAGGAGATTCAGTTGTCTGAAAAAACGCGTTTATTTCGGGCTGAAAAACACGTTTTGAAAAGTGTGATGTTACTGCCCCATAACTTACATGGGGTTGACCAAACTTGCAGAAACATGTTTATTTCTGCTGAAAAACACATTTTGACCCTTTCTGCACACTGCGGTTAAGGGCTGAGTTTGTGGGCACTTCTGAGCCTTGCTGTTACAAGGAGATTCAGTTGTCTGAAAAAACGCGTTTATTTCGGGCTGAAAAACACGTTTTGAAAAGTGTGATGTTACTGCCCCATAACTTACATGGGGTTGACCAAACTTGCAGAAACATGTTTATTTCTGCTAAAAAACACGTTTTGACACTTTCTGTACACTGGGGTTAAGGGCTGAGTGTGTGGGCTCTTCTGAGCCTTGCTGTTACAAGGAGATTCAGTTGTCTGAAAAAACGCGCTTATTTCGGGCTGAAAAACACGTTTTGAAAAGTGTGATGTTACTGCCCCATAACTTACATGGGGTTGACCAAACTTGCAGAAACATGTTTATTTCTGCTGAAAAACACGTTTTGACACTTTCTGTACACTGGGGTTAAGGGCTGAGTGTGTGGGCTCTTCTGAGCCTTGCTGTTACAAGGAGATTCAGTTGTCTGAAAAAACGCGCTTATTTCGGGCTGAAAAACACGTTTTGAAAAGTGTGATGTTAATGCCCCATAACTTACATGGGGTTGACCAAACTTGCAGAAACATGTTTATTTCTGCTGAAAAACACATTTTGACCCTTTCTGCACACTGGGGTTAAGGGCTGAGTGTGTGGGCACTTCTGAGCCTTGCTGTTACAAGGAGATTCAGTTGTCTGAAAAAACGCGTTTATTTCGGGCTGAAAAACACGTTTTGAAAATGTGATGTTACTGCCCCATAACTTACATGGGGTTGACCAAACTTGCAGAAACATGTTTATTTCTGCTGAAAAACACGTTTTAGCACTTTCTGTACACTGGGGTTAAGGCTGAGTGTGTGGGCTCTTCTGAGCCTTGCTGTTACAAGGAGATTCAGTTGTCTGAAAAAACGCGTTTATTTCGGGCTGAAAAACACGTTTTGAAAAGTGTAATGTTACTGCCCCATAACTTACATGGGGTTGACCAAACTTGCAGAAACATGTTTATTTCTGCTGAAAAACACGTTTTGACACTTTCTGCACACTGGGGTTAAGGGCTGAGTGTGTGGGCTCTTCTGAGCCTTGCTGTTACAAGGAGATTCAGTTGTCTGAAAAAACGCGTTTATTTCGGGCTGAAAAACACGTTTTGAAAAGTGTAATGTTACTGCCCCATAACTTACATGGGTTGACCAAACTTGCAGAAACATGTTTATTTCTGCTGAAAAACACGTTTTGACACTTTCTGTACACTGGGGTTAAGGGCTGAGTGTGTGGGCTCTTCTGAGCCTTGCTGTTACAAGGAGATTCAGTTGTCTGAAAAAAACGCGCTTATTTCGGGCTGAAAAACACGTTTTGAAAAGAGTGATGTTACTGCCCCATAACTAACATGGGGTTGACCAAACTTGCAGAAACATGTTTATTTCTGCTGAAAAACACGTTTTGACACTTTCTGCACACTGGGGTTAAGGGCTGAGTGTGTGGGCACTTCTGAGCCTTGCTGTTACAAGGAGATTCAGTTGTCTGAAAAAACGCGTTTATTTCGGGCTGAAAAACACGTTTTGAAAAGTGTGATGTTACTGCCCCATAACTTACATGGGGTTGACCAAACTTGCAGAAACATGTTTATTTCTGCTGAAAAACACGTTTTGACACTTTCTGTACACTGGGGTTAAGGGCTGAGTGTGTGGGCTCTTCTGAGCCTTGCTGTTACAAGGAGATTCAGTTGTCTGAAAAAACGCGTTTATTTCGGGCTGAAAAACACGTTTTGAAAAGTGTGATGTTACTGCCCCATAACTTACATGGGGTTGACCAAACTTGCAGAAACATGTTTATTTCTGCTGAAAAACACGTTTTGACACTTTCTGTACACTGGGGTTAAGGGCTGAGTGTGTGGGCTCTTCTGAGCCTTGCTGTTACAAGGAGATTCAGTTGTCTGAAAAAACGCGCTTATTTCGGGCTGAAAAACACGTTTTGAAAAGTGTGATGTTAATGCCCCATAACTTACATGGGGTTGACCAAACTTGCAGAAACATGTTTATTTCTGCTGACAAACACATTTTGACCCTTTCTGCACACTGGGGTTAAGGGCTGAGTGTGTGGGCTCTTCTGAGCCTTGCTGTTACAAGGAGATTCAGTTGTCTGAAAAAACGCGCTTATTTCGGGCTGAAAAACACGTTTTGAAAAGTGTGATGTTAATGCCCCATAACTTACATGGGGTTGACCAAACTTGCAGAAACATGTTTATTTCTGCTGAAAAACACATTTTGACCCTTTCTGCACACTGGGGTTAAGGGCTGAGTGTGTGGGCACTTCTGAGCCTTGCTGTTACAAGGAGATTCAGTTGTCTGAAAAAACGCGTTTATTTCGGGCTGAAAAACACGTTTTGAAAATGTGATGTTACTGCCCCATAACTTACATGGGGTTGACCAAACTTGCAGAAACATGTTTATTTCTGCTGAAAAACACGTTTTGACACTTTCTGTACACTGGGGTTAAGGGCTGAGTGTGTGGGCTCTTCTGAGCCTTGCTGTTACAAGGAGATTCAGTTGTCTGAAAAAACGCGTTTATTTCGGGCTGAAAAACACGTTTTGAAAAGTGTGATGTTACTACCCCATAACTTACATGGGGTTGACCAAACTTGCAGAAACATGTTTATTTCTGCTGAAAAACACGTTTTGACACTTTCTGCACACTGGGGTTAAGGGCTGAGTGTGTGGGCTCTTCTGAGCCTTGCTGTTACAAGGAGATTCAGTTGTCTGAAAAAACGCGCTTATTTCGGGCTGAAAAACACGTTTTGAAAAGTGTGATGTTACTACCCCATAACTTACATGGGGTTGACCAAACTTGCAGAAACATGTTTATTTCTGCTGAAAAACACATTTTGACCCTTTCTGCACACTGGGGTTAAGGGCTGAGTGTGTGGGCACTTCTGAGCCTTGCTGTTACAAGGAGATTCAGTTGTCTGAAAAATCGCGTTTATTTCGGGCTGAAAAACACGTTTTGAAAATGTGATGTTACTGCCCCATAACTTACATGGGGTTGACCAAACTTGCAGAAACATGTTTATTTCTGCTGAAAAACACGTTTTGGCACTTTCTGTACACTGGGGTTAAGGGCTGAGTGTGTGGGCTCTTCTGAGCCTTGCTGTTACAAGGAGATTCAGTTGTCTGAAAAAACGCGTTTATTTCGGGCTGAAAAACACGTTTTGAAAAGTGTAATGTTACTGCCCCATAACTTACATGGGGTTGACCAAACTTGCAGAAACATGTTTATTTCTGCTGAAAAACACGTTTTGACACTTTCTGTACACTGGGGTTAAGGGCTGAGTGTGTGGGCTCTTCTGAGCCTTGCTGTTACAAGGAGATTCAGTTTTCTGAAATAACGCGTTTATTTCGGGCTGAAAAACACGTTTTGAAAATGTGATGTTACTGCCCCATAACTTACATGGGGTTGACCAAACTTGCAGAAACATGTTTATTTCTGCTGAAAAACACGTTTTGACACTTTCTGCACACTGGGGTTAAGGGCTGAGTGTGTGGGCTCTTCTGAGCCTTGCTGTTACAAGGAGATTCAGTTGTCTGAAAAAACGCGTTTATTTCGGGCTGAAAAACACGTTTTGAAAAGTGTGATGTTACTACCCCATAACTTACATGGGGTTGACCAAACTTGCAGAAACATGTTTATTTCTGCTGAAAAACACGTTTTGACACTTTCTGCACACTGGGGTTAAGGGCTGAGTGTGTGGGCTCTTCTGAGCCTTGCTGTTACAAGGAGATTCAGTTGTCTGAAAAAACGCGTTTATTTCGGGCTGAAAAACACGTTTTGAAAAGTGTAATGTTACTGCCCCATAACTTACATGGGTTGACCAAACTTGCAGAAACATGTTTATTTCTGCTGAAAAACACGTTTTGACACTTTCTGTACACTGGGGTTAAGGGCTGAGTGTGTGGGCTCTTCTGAGCCTTGCTGTTACAAGGAGATTCAGTTGTCTGAAAAAACGCGCTTATTTCGGGCTGAAAAACACGTTTTGAAAAGAGTGATGTTACTGCCCCATAACTAACATGGGGTTGACCAAACTTGCAGAAACATGTTTATTTCTGCTGAAAAACACGTTTTGACACTTTCTGCACACTGGGGTTAAGGGCTGAGTGTGTGGGCACTTCTGAGCCTTGCTGTTACAAGGAGATTCAGTTGTCTGAAAAAACGCGTTTATTTCGGGCTGAAAAACACGTTTTGAAAAGTGTGATGTTAGTGCCCCATAACTTACATGGGGTTGACCAAACTTGCAGAAACATGTTTATTTCTGCTGAAAAACACGTTTTGACACTTTCTGTACACTGGGGTTAAGGGCTGAGTGTGTGGGCTCTTCTGAGCCTTGCTGTTACAAGGAGATTCAGTTGTCTGAAAAAACGCGTTTATTTCGGGCTGAAAAACACGTTTTGAAAAGTGTGATGTTACTGCCCCATAACTTACATGGGGTTGACCAAACTTGCAGAAACATGTTTATTTCTGCTGAAAAACACGTTTTGACACTTTCTGTACACTGGGGTTAAGGGCTGAGTGTGTGGGCTCTTCTGAGCCTTGCTGTTACAAGGAGATTCAGTTGTCTGAAAAAACGCGCTTATTTCGGGCTGAAAAACACGTTTTGAAAAGTGTGATGTTAATGCCCCATAACTTACATGGGGTTGACCAAACTTGCAGAAACATGTTTATTTCTGCTGAAAAACACATTTTGACCCTTTCTGCACACTGGGGTTAAGGGCTGAGTGTGTGGGCTCTTCTGAGCCTTGCTGTTACAAGGAGATTCAGTTGTCTGAAAAAACGCGCTTATTTCGGGCTGAAAAACACGTTTTGAAAAGTGTGATGTTAATGCCCCATAACTTACATGGGGTTGACCAAACTTGCAGAAACATGTTTATTTCTGCTGAAAAACACATTTTGACCCTTTCTGCACACTGGGGTTAAGGGCTGAGTGTGTGGGCACTTCTGAGCCTTGCTGTTACAAGGAGATTCAGTTGTCTGAAAAAACGCGTTTATTTCGGGCTGAAAAACACGTTTTGAAAATGTGATGTTACTGCCCCATAACTTACATGGGGTTGACCAAACTTGCAGAAACATGTTTATTTCTGCTGAAAAACACGTTTTGACACTTTCTGTACACTGGGGTTAAGGGCTGAGTGTGTGGGCTCTTCTGAGCCTTGCTGTTACAAGGAGATTCAGTTGTCTGAAAAAACGCGCTTATTTCGGGCTGAAAAACACGTTTTGAAAAGTGTGATGTTACTACCCCATAACTTACATGGGGTTGACCAAACTTGCAGAAACATGTTTATTTCTGCTGAAAAACACATTTTGACCCTTTCTGCACACTGGGGTTAAGGGCTGAGTGTGTGGGCACTTCTGAGCCTTG
Source organism: Lepisosteus oculatus (assembly GCF_040954835.1). Lineage (NCBI taxonomy): Eukaryota > Metazoa > Chordata > Actinopteri > Semionotiformes > Lepisosteidae > Lepisosteus > Lepisosteus oculatus. The sequence continues at coordinate 85,692 of NW_027167877.1, forward strand.
CTGTTACAAGGAGATTCAGTTGTCTGAAAAAACGCGTTTATTTCGGGCTGAAAAACACGTTTTGAAAATGTGATGTTACTGCCCCATAACTTACATGGGGTTGACCAAACTTGCAGAAACATGTTTATTTCTGCTGAAAAACACGTTTTGGCACTTTCTGTACACTGGGGTTAAGGGCTGAGTGTGTGGGCTCTTCTGAGCCTTGCTGTTACAAGGAGATTCAGTTGTCTGAAAAAACGCGTTTATTTCGGGCTGAAAAACACGTTTTGAAAATTGTAATGTTACTGCCCCATAACTTACATGGGGTTGACCAAACTTGCAGAAACATGTTTATTTCTGCTGAAAAACATGTTTTGACACTTTCTGTACACTGGGGTTAAGGGCTGAGTGTGTGGGCTCTTCTGAGCCTTGCTGTTACAAGGAGATTCAGTTGTCTGAAAAAACGCGTTTATTTCGGGCTGAAAAACACGTTTTGAAAAGTGTGATGTTACTACCCCATAACTTACATGGGGTTGACCAAACTTGCAGAAACATGTTTATTTCTGCTGAAAAACACGTTTTGACACTTTCTGCACACTGGGGTTAAGGGCTGAGTGTGTGGGCTCTTCTGAGCCTTGCTGTTACAAGGAGATTCAGTTGTCTGAAAAAACGCGCTTATTTCGGGCTGAAAAACACGTTTTGAAAAGTGTGATGTTACTACCCCATAACTTACATGGGGTTGACCAAACTTGCAGAAACATGTTTATTTCTGCTGAAAAACACATTTTGACCCTTTCTGCACACTGGGGTTAAGGGCTGAGTGTGTGGGCACTTCTGAGCCTTGCTGTTACAAGGAGATTCAGTTGTCTGAAAAAACGCGTTTATTTCGGGCTGAAAAACACGTTTTGAAAAGTGTGATGTTACTACCCCATAACTTACATGGGGTTGACCAAACTTGCAGAAACATGTTTATTTCTGCTGAAAAACACGTTTTGACACTTTCTGCACACTGGGGTTAAGGGCTGAGTGTGTGGGCTCTTCTGAGCCTTGCTGTTACAAGGAGATTCAGTTGTCTGAAAAAACGCGTTTATTTCGGGCTGAAAAACACGTTTTGAAAAGTGTGATGTTACTGCCCCATAACTTACATGGGGTTGACCAAACTTGCAGAAACATGTTTATTTCTGCTGAAAAACACATTTTGACCCTTTCTGCACACTGGGGTTAAGGGCTGAGTTTGTGGGCACTTCTGAGCCTTGCTGTTACAAGGAGATTCAGTTGTCTGAAAAAACGCGTTTATTTCGGGCTGAAAAACACGTTTTGAAAAGTGTGATGTTACTGCCCCATAACTTACATGGGGTTGACCAAACTTGCAGAAACATGTTTATTTCTGCTGAAAAACACGTTTTGACACTTTCTGTACACTGGGGTTAAGGGCTGAGTGTGTGGGCTCTTCTGAGCCTTGCTGTTACAAGGAGATTCAGTTGTCTGAAAAAACGCGCTTATTTCGGGCTGAAAAACACGTTTTGAAAAGTGTGATGTTACTGCCCCATAACGTACATGGGGTTGACCAAACTTGCAGAAACATGTTTATTTCTGCTGAAAAACACGTTTTGACACTTTCTGTACACTGGGGTTAAGGGCTGAGTGTGTGGGCTCTTCTGAGCCTTGCTGTTACAAGGAGATTCAGTTGTCTGAAAAAACGCGCTTATTTCGGGCTGAAAAACACGTTTTGAAAAGTGTGATGTTAATGCCCCATAACTTACATGGGGTTGACCAAACTTGCAGAAACATGTTTATTTCTGCTGAAAAACACATTTTGACCCTTTCTGCACACTGGGGTTAAGGGCTGAGTGTGTGGGCACTTCTGAGCCTTGCTGTTACAAGGAGATTCAGTTGTCTGAAAAAACGCGTTTATTTCGGGCTGAAAAACACGTTTTGAAAATGTGATGTTACTGCCCCATAACTTACATGGGGTTGACCAAACTTGCAGAAACATGTTTATTTCTGCTGAAAAACACGTTTTGACACTTTCTGCACACTGGGGTTAAGGGCTGAGTGTGTGGGCTCTTCTGAGCCTTGCTGTTACAAGGAGATTCAGTTGTCTGAAAAAACGCGTTTATTTCGGGCTGAAAAACACGTTTTGAAAAGTGTAATGTTACAGCCCCATAACTTACATGGGTTGACCAAACTTGCAGAAACATGTTTATTTCTGCTGAAAAACACGTTTTGACACTTTCTGTACACTGGGGTTAAGGGCTGAGTGTGTGGGCTCTTCTGAGCCTTGCTGTTACAAGGAGATTCAGTTGTCTGAAAAAACGCGCTTATTTCGGGCTGAAAAACACGTTTTGAAAAGAGTGATGTTACTGCCCCATAACTAACATGGGGTTGACCAAACTTGCAGAAACATGTTTATTTCTGCTGAAAAACACGTTTTGACACTTTCTGCACACTGGGGTTAAGGGCTGAGTGTGTGGGCTCTTCTGAGCCTTGCTGTTACAAGGAGATTCAGTTGTCTGAAAAAACGCGTTTATTTCGGGCTGAAAAACACGTTTTGAAAAGTGTAATGTTACTGCCCCATAACTTACATGGGTTGACCAAACTTGCAGAAACATGTTTATTTCTGCTGAAAAACACGTTTTGACACTTTCTGTACACTGGGGTTAAGGGCTGAGTGTGTGGGCTCTTCTGAGCCTTGCTGTTACAAGGAGATTCAGTTGTCTGAAAAAACGCGCTTATTTCGGGCTGAAAAACACGTTTTGAAAAGAGTGATGTTACTGCCCCATAACTAACATGGGGTTGACCAAACTTGCAGAAACATGTTTATTTCTGCTGAAAAACACGTTTTGACACTTTCTGCACACTGGGGTTAAGGGCTGAGTGTGTGGGCACTTCTGAGCCTTGCTGTTACAAGGAGATTCAGTTGTCTGAAAAAACGCGTTTATTTCGGGCTGAAAAACACGTTTTGAAAAGTGTGATGTTACTGCCCCATAACTTACATGGGGTTGACCAAACTTGCAGAAACATGTTTATTTCTGCTGAAAAACACGTTTTGACACTTTCTGTACACTGGGGTTAAGGGCTGAGTGTGTGGGCTCTTCTGAGCCTTGCTGTTACAAGGAGATTCAGTTGTCTGAAAAAACGCGTTTATTTCGGGCTGAAAAACACGTTTTGAAAAGTGTGATGTTACTGCCCCATAACTTACATGGGGTTGACCAAACTTGCAGAAACATGTTTATTTCTGCTGAAAAACACGTTTTGACACTTTCTGTACACTGGGGTTAAAGGCTGAGTGTGTGGGCTCTTCTGAGCCTTGCTGTTACAAGGAGATTCAGTTGTCTGAAAAAACGCGCTTATTTCGGGCTGAAAAACACGTTTTGAAAAGTGTGATGTTAATGCCCCATAACTTACATGGGGTTGACCAAACTTGCAGAAACATGTTTATTTCTGCTGACAAACACATTTTGACCCTTTCTGCACACTGGGGTTAAGGGCTGAGTGTGTGGGCTCTTCTGAGCCTTGCTGTTACAAGGAGATTCAGTTGTCTGAAAAAACGCGCTTATTTCGGGCTGAAAAACACGTTTTGAAAAGTGTGATGTTAATGCCCCATAACTTACATGGGGTTGACCAAACTTGCAGAAACATGTTTATTTCTGCTGAAAAACACATTTTGACCCTTTCTGCACACTGGGGTTAAGGGCTGAGTGTGTGGGCACTTCTGAGCCTTGCTGTTACAAGGAGATTCAGTTGTCTGAAAAAACGCGTTTATTTCGGGCTGAAAAACACGTTTTGAAAATGTGATGTTACTGCCCCATAACTTACATGGGGTTGACCAAACTTGCAGAAACATGTTTATTTCTGCTGAAAAACACGTTTTGACACTTTCTGTACACTGGGGTTAAGGGCTGAGTGTGTGGGCTCTTCTGAGCCTTGCTGTTACAAGGAGATTCAGTTGTCTGAAAAAACGCGTTTATTTCGGGCTGAAAAACACGTTTTGAAAAGTGTGATGTTACTACCCCATAACTTACATGGGGTTGACCAAACTTGCAGAAACATGTTTATTTCTGCTGAAAAACACGTTTTGACACTTTCTGCACACTGGGGTTAAGGGCTGAGTGTGTGGGCTCTTCTGAGCCTTGCTGTTACAAGGAGATTCAGTTGTCTGAAAAAACGCGCTTATTTCGGGCTGAAAAACACGTTTTGAAAAGTGTGATGTTACTACCCCATAACTTACATGGGGTTGACCAAACTTGCAGAAACATGTTTATTTCTGCTGAAAAACACATTTTGACCCTTTCTGCACACTGGGGTTAAGGGCTGAGTGTGTGGGCACTTCTGAGCCTTGCTGTTACAAGGAGATTCAGTTGTCTGAAAAATCGCGTTTATTTCGGGCTGAAAAACACGTTTTGAAAATGTGATGTTACTGCCCCATAACTTACATGGGGTTGACCAAACTTGCAGAAACATGTTTATTTCTGCTGAAAAACACGTTTTGACACTTTCTGCACACTGGGGTTAAGGGCTGAGTGTGTGGGCTCTTCTGAGCCTTGCTGTTACAAGGAGATTCAGTTGTCTGAAAAAACGCGTTTATTTCGGGCTGAAAAACACGTTTTGAAAAGTGTGATGTTACTACCCCATAACTTACATGGGGTTGACCAAACTTGCAGAAACATGTTTATTTCTGCTGAAAAACACGTTTTGACACTTTCTGCACACTGGGGTTAAGGGCTGAGTGTGTGGGCTCTTCTGAGCCTTGCTGTTACAAGGAGATTCAGTTGTCTGAAAAAACGCGTTTATTTCGGGCTGAAAAACACGTTTTGAAAAGTGTAATGTTACTGCCCCATAACTTACATGGGTTGACCAAACTTGCAGAAACATGTTTATTTCTGCTGAAAAACACGTTTTGACACTTTCTGTACACTGGGGTTAAGGGCTGAGTGTGTGGGCTCTTCTGAGCCTTGCTGTTACAAGGAGATTCAGTTGTCTGAAAAAACGCGCTTATTTCGGGCTGAAAAACACGTTTTGAAAAGAGTGATGTTACTGCCCCATAACTAACATGGGGTTGACCAAACTTGCAGAAACATGTTTATTTCTGCTGAAAAACACGTTTTGACACTTTCTGCACACTGGGGTTAAGGGCTGAGTGTGTGGGCACTTCTGAGCCTTGCTGTTACAAGGAGATTCAGTTGTCTGAAAAAACGCGTTTATTTCGGGCTGAAAAACACGTTTTGAAAAGTGTGATGTTAGTGCCCCATAACTTACATGGGGTTGACCAAACTTGCAGAAACATGTTTATTTCTGCTGAAAAACACGTTTTGACACTTTCTGTACACTGGGGTTAAGGGCTGAGTGTGTGGGCTCTTCTGAGCCTTGCTGTTACAAGGAGATTCAGTTGTCTGAAAAAACGCGTTTATTTCGGGCTGAAAAACACGTTTTGAAAAGTGTGATGTTACTGCCCCATAACTTACATGGGGTTGACCAAACTTGCAGAAACATGTTTATTTCTGCTGAAAAACACGTTTTGACACTTTCTGTACACTGGGGTTAAGGGCTGAGTGTGTGGGCTCTTCTGAGCCTTGCTGTTACAAGGAGATTCAGTTGTCTGAAAAAACGCGCTTATTTCGGGCTGAAAAACACGTTTTGAAAAGTGTGATGTTAATGCCCCATAACTTACATGGGGTTGACCAAACTTGCAGAAACATGTTTATTTCTGCTGAAAAACACATTTTGACCCTTTCTGCACACTGGGGTTAAGGGCTGAGTGTGTGGGCTCTTCTGAGCCTTGCTGTTACAAGGAGATTCAGTTGTCTGAAAAAACGCGCTTATTTCGGGCTGAAAAACACGTTTTGAAAAGTGTGATGTTAATGCCCCATAACTTACATGGGGTTGACCAAACTTGCAGAAACATGTTTATTTCTGCTGAAAAACACATTTTGACCCTTTCTGCACACTGGGGTTAAGGGCTGAGTGTGTGGGCACTTCTGAGCCTTGCTGTTACAAGGAGATTCAGTTGTCTGAAAAAACGCGTTTATTTCGGGCTGAAAAACACGTTTTGAAAATGTGATGTTACTGCCCCATAACTTACATGGGGTTGACCAAACTTGCAGAAACATGTTTATTTCTGCTGAAAAACACGTTTTGACACTTTCTGTACACTGGGGTTAAGGGCTGAGTGTGTGGGCTCTTCTGAGCCTTGCTGTTACAAGGAGATTCAGTTGTCTGAAAAAACGCGCTTATTTCGGGCTGAAAAACACGTTTTGAAAAGTGTGATGTTACTACCCCATAACTTACATGGGGTTGACCAAACTTGCAGAAACATGTTTATTTCTGCTGAAAAACACATTTTGACCCTTTCTGCACACTGGGGTTAAGGGCTGAGTGTGTGGGCACTTCTGAGCCTTGCTGTTACAAGGAGATTCAGTTGTCTGAAAAAACGCGTTTATTTCGGGCTGAAAAACACGTTTTGAAAATGTGATGTTACTGCCCCATAACTTACATGGGGTTGACCAAACTTGCAGAAACATGTTTATTTCTGCTGAAAAACACGTTTTGGCACTTTCTGTACACTGGGGTTAAGGGCTGAGTGTGTGGGCTCTTCTGAGCCTTGCTGTTACAAGGAGATTCAGTTGTCTGAAAAAACGCGTTTATTTCGGGCTGAAAAACACGTTTTGAAAATTGTAATGTTACTGCCCCATAACTTACATGGGGTTGACCAAACTTGCAGAAACATGTTTATTTCTGCTGAAAAACATGTTTTGACACTTTCTGTACACTGGGGTTAAGGGCTGAGTGTGTGGGCTCTTCTGAGCCTTGCTGTTACAAGGAGATTCAGTTGTCTGAAAAAACGCGTTTATTTCGGGCTGAAAAACACGTTTTGAAAAGTGTGATGTTACTACCCCATAACTTACATGGGGTTGACCAAACTTGCAGAAACATGTTTATTTCTGCTGAAAAACACGTTTTGACACTTTCTGCACACTGGGGTTAAGGGCTGAGTGTGTGGGCTCTTCTGAGCCTTGCTGTTACAAGGAGATTCAGTTGTCTGAAAAAACGCGCTTATTTCGGGCTGAAAAACACGTTTTGAAAAGTGTGATGTTACTACCCCATAACTTACATGGGGTTGACCAAACTTGCAGAAACATGTTTATTTCTGCTGAAAAACACATTTTGACCCTTTCTGCACACTGGGGTTAAGGGCTGAGTGTGTGGGCACTTCTGAGCCTTGCTGTTACAAGGAGATTCAGTTGTCTGAAAAAACGCGTTTATTTCGGGCTGAAAAACACGTTTTGAAAAGTGTGATGTTACTACCCCATAACTTACATGGGGTTGACCAAACTTGCAGAAACATGTTTATTTCTGCTGAAAAACACGTTTTGACACTTTCTGCACACTGGGGTTAAGGGCTGAGTGTGTGGGCTCTTCTGAGCCTTGCTGTTACAAGGAGATTCAGTTGTCTGAAAAAACGCGTTTATTTCGGGCTGAAAAACACGTTTTGAAAAGTGTGATGTTACTGCCCCATAACTTACATGGGGTTGACCAAACTTGCAGAAACATGTTTATTTCTGCTGAAAAACACATTTTGACCCTTTCTGCACACTGGGGTTAAGGGCTGAGTTTGTGGGCACTTCTGAGCCTTGCTGTTACAAGGAGATTCAGTTGTCTGAAAAAACGCGTTTATTTCGGGCTGAAAAACACGTTTTGAAAAGTGTGATGTTACTGCCCCATAACTTACATGGGGTTGACCAAACTTGCAGAAACATGTTTATTTCTGCTGAAAAACACGTTTTGACACTTTCTGTACACTGGGGTTAAGGGCTGAGTGTGTGGGCTCTTCTGAGCCTTGCTGTTACAAGGAGATTCAGTTGTCTGAAAAAACGCGCTTATTTCGGGCTGAAAAACACGTTTTGAAAAGTGTGATGTTACTGCCCCATAACGTACATGGGGTTGACCAAACTTGCAGAAACATGTTTATTTCTGCTGAAAAACACGTTTTGACACTTTCTGTACACTGGGGTTAAGGGCTGAGTGTGTGGGCTCTTCTGAGCCTTGCTGTTACAAGGAGATTCAGTTGTCTGAAAAAACGCGCTTATTTCGGGCTGAAAAACACGTTTTGAAAAGTGTGATGTTAATGCCCCATAACTTACATGGGGTTGACCAAACTTGCAGAAACATGTTTATTTCTGCTGAAAAACACATTTTGACCCTTTCTGCACACTGGGGTTAAGGGCTGAGTGTGTGGGCACTTCTGAGCCTTGCTGTTACAAGGAGATTCAGTTGTCTGAAAAAACGCGTTTATTTCGGGCTGAAAAACACGTTTTGAAAATGTGATGTTACTGCCCCATAACTTACATGGGGTTGACCAAACTTGCAGAAACATGTTTATTTCTGCTGAAAAACACGTTTTGACACTTTCTGTACACTGGGGTTAAGGGCAGAGTGTGTGGGCTCTTCTGAGCCTTGCTGTTACAAGGAGATTCAGTTGTCTGAAAAAACGCGTTTATTTCGGGCTGAAAAACACGTTTTGAAAAGTGTGATGTTACTACCCCATAACTTACATGGGGTTGACCAAACTTGCAGAAACATGTTTATTTCTGCTGAAAAACACGTTTTGACACTTTCTGCACACTGGGGTTAAGGGCTGAGTGTGTGGGCTCTTCTGAGCATTGCTGTTACAAGGAGATTCAGTTGTCTGAAAAAACGCGCTTATTTCGGGCTGAAAAACACGTTTTGAAAAGTGTGATGTTACTACCCCATAACTTACATGGGGTTGACCAAACTTGCAGAAACATGTTTATTTCTGCTGAAAAACACATTTTGACCCTTTCTGCACACTGGGGTTAAGGGCTGAGTGTGTGGGCACTTCTGAGCCTTGCTGTTACAAGGAGATTCAGTTGTCTGAAAAAACGCGTTTATTTCGGGCTGAAAAACACGTTTTGAAAAGTGTGATGTTACTACCCCATAACTTACATGGGGTTGACCAAACTTGCAGAAACATGTTTATTTCTGCTGAAAAACACGTTTTGACACTTTCTGTACACTGGGGTTAAGGGCTGAGTGTGTGGGCTCTTCTGAGCCTTGCTGTTACAAGGAGATTCAGTTGTCTGAAAAAACGCGTTTATTTCGGGCTGAAAAACACGTTTTGAAAAGTGTGATGTTAATGCCCCATAACTTACATGGGGTTGACCAAACTTGCAGAAACATGTTTATTTCTGCTGAAAAACACATTTTGACCCTTTCTGTACACTGGGGTTAAGGGCTGAGTGTGTGGGCTCTTCTGAGCCTTGCTGTTACAAGGAGATTCAGTTGTCTGAAAAAACGCGCTTATTTCGGGCTGAAAAACACGTTTTGAAAAGTGTGATGTTAATGCCCCATAACTTACATGGGGTTGACCAAACTTGCAGAAACATGTTTATTTCTGCTGAAAAACACATTTTGACCCTTTCTGCACACTGGGGTTAAGGGCTGAGTGTGTGGGCACTTCTGAGCCTTGCTGTTACAAGGAGATTCAGTTGTCTGAAAAAACGCGTTTATTTCGGGCTGAAAAACACGTTTTGAAAATGTGATGTTACTGCCCCATAACTTACATGGGGTTGACCAAACTTGCAGAAACATGTTTATTTCTGCTGAAAAACACGTTTTGGCACTTTCTGTACACTGGGGTTAAGGGCTGAGTGTGTGGGCTCTTCTGAGCCTTGCTGTTACAAGGAGATTCAGTTGTCTGAAAAAACGCGTTTATTTCGGGCTGAAAAACACGTTTTGAAAATTGTAATGTTACTGCCCCATAACTTACATGGGGTTGACCAAACTTGCAGAAACATGTTTATTTCTGCTGAAAAACACGTTTTGACACTTTCTGTACACTGGGGTTAAGGGCTGAGTGTGTGGGCTCTTCTGAGCCTTGCTGTTACAAGGAGATTCAGTTGTCTGAAAAAACGCGTTTATTTCGGGCTGAAAAACACGTTTTGAAAAGTGTGATGTTACTACCCCATAACTTACATGGGGTTGACCAAACTTGCAGAAACATGTTTATTTCTGCTGAAAAACACGTTTTGACACTTTCTGCACACTGGGGTTAAGGGCTGAGTGTGTGGGCTCTTCTGAGCCTTGCTGTTACAAGGAGATTCAGTTGTCTGAAACAACGCGCTTATTTCGGGCTGAAAAACACGTTTTGAAAAGTGTGATGTTACTACCCCATAACTTACATGGGGTTGACCAAACTTGCAGAAACATGTTTATTTCTGCTGAAAAACACATTTTGACCCTTTCTGCACACTGGGGTTAAGGGCTGAGTGTGTGGGCACTTCTGAGCCTTGCTGTTACAAGGAGATTCAGTTGTCTGAAAAAACGCGTTTATTTCGGGCTGAAAAACACGTTTTGAAAAGTGTGATGTTACTACCCCATAACTTACATGGGGTTGACCAAACTTGCAGAAACATGTTTATTTCTGCTGAAAAACACGTTTTGACACTTTCTGCACACTGGGGTTAAGGGCTGAGTGTGTGGGCTCTTCTGAGCCTTGCTGTTACAAGGAGATTCAGTTGTCTGAAAAAACGCGTTTATTTCGGGCTGAAAAACACGTTTTGAAAAGTGTGATGTTACTGCCCCATAACTTACATGGGGTTGACCAAACTTGCAGAAACATGTTTATTTCTGCTGAAAAACACGTTTTGACACTTTCTGTACACTGGGGTTAAGGGCTGAGTGTGTGGGCTCTTCTGAGCCTTGCTGTTACAAGGAGATTCAGTTGTCTGAAAAAACGCGCTTATTTCGGGCTGAAAAACACGTTTTGAAAAGTGTGATGTTACTGCCCCATAACTTACATGGGGTTGACCAAACTTGCAGAAACATGTTTATTTCTGCTGAAAAACACGTTTTGACACTTTCTGTACACTGGGGTTAAGGGCTGAGTGTGTGGGCTCTTCTGAGCCTTGCTGTTACAAGGAGATTCAGTTGTCTGAAAAAACGCGCTTATTTCGGGCTGAAAAACACGTTTTGAAAAGTGTGATGTTAATGCCCCATAACTTACATGGGGTTGACCAAACTTGCAGAAACATGTTTATTTCTGCTGAAAAACACATTTTGACCCTTTCTGCACACTGGGGTTAAGGGCTGAGTGTGTGGGCACTTATGAGCCTTGCTGTTACAAGGAGATTCAGTTGTCTGAAAAAACGCGTTTATTTCGGGCTGAAAAACACGTTTTGAAAATGTGATGTTACTGCCCCATAACTTACATGGGGTTGACCAAACTTGCAGAAACATGTTTATTTCTGCTGAAAAACACGTTTTGGCACTTTCTGTACACTGGGGTTAAGGGCTGAGTGTGTGGGCTCTTCTGAGCCTTGCTGTTACAAGGAGATTCAGTTGTCTGAAAAAACGCGTTTATTTCGGGCTGAAAAACACGTTTTGAAAATTGTAATGTTACTGCCCCATAACTTACATGGGGTTGACCAAACTTGCAGAAACATGTTTATTTCTGCTGAAAAACACGTTTTGACACTTTCTGCACACTGGGGTTAAGGGCTGAGTGTGTGGGCACTTCTGAGCCTTGCTGTTACAAGGAGATTCAGTTGTCTGAAAAAACGCGTTTATTTCGGGCTGAAAAACACGTTTTGAAAATTGTAATGTTACTGCCCCATAACTTACATGGGGTTGACCAAACTTGCAGAAACATGTTTATTTCTGCTGAAAAAACACGTTTTGACACTTTCTGTACACTGGGGTTAAGGGCTGAGTGTGTGGGCTCTTCTGAGCCTTGCTGTTACAAGGAGATTCAGTTGTCTGAAAAAACGCGTTTATTTCGGGCTGAAAAACACGTTTTGAAAAGTGTGATGTTACTGCCCCATAACTTACATGGGGTTGACCAAACTTGCAGAAACATGTTTATTTCTGCTGAAAAACACGTTTTGACACTTTCTGCACACTGGGGTTAAGGGCTGAGTGTGTGGGCTCTTCTGAGCCTTGCTGTTACAAGGAGATTCCAGTTGTCTGAAAAAACGCGTTTATTTCGGGCTGAAAAACACGTTTTGAAAAGTGTGATGTTACTGCCCCATAACTTACATGGGGTTGACCAAACTTGCAGAAACATGTTTATTTCTGCTGAAAAACACATTTTGACCCTTTCTGCACACTGGGGTTAAGGGCTGAGTTTGTGGGCACTTCTGAGCCTTGCTGTTACAAGGAGATTCAGTTGTCTGAAAAAACGCGTTTATTTCGGGCTGAAAAACACGTTTTGAAAAGTGTGATGTTACTGCCCCATAACTTACATGGGGTTGACCAAACTTGCAGAAACATGTTTATTTCTGCTGAAAAACACGTTTTGACACTTTCTGTACACTGGGGTTAAGGGCTGAGTGTGTGGGCTCTTCTGAGCCTTGCTGTTACAAGGAGATTCAGTTGTCTGAAAAAACGCGCTTATTTCGGGCTGAAAACACGTTTTGAAAAGTGTGATGTTACTGCCCCATAACTTACATGGGGTTGACCAAACTTGCAGAAACATGTTTATTTCTGCTGAAAAACACGTTTTGACACTTTCTGTACACTGGGGTTAAGGGCTGAGTGTGTGGGCTCTTCTGAGCCTTGCTGTTACAAGGAGATTCAGTTGTCTGAAAAAACGCGCTTATTTCGGCTGAAAAACACGTTTGAAAAGTGTGATGTTAATGCCCCATAACTTACATGGGGTTGACCAAACTTGCAGAAACATGTTTATTTCTGCTGAAAAACACATTTTGACCCTTTCTGCACACTGGGGTTAAGGGCTGAGTGTGTGGGCACTTCTGAGCCTTGCTGTTACAAGGAGATTCAGTTGTCTGAAAAAACGCGTTATTTCGGGCTGAAAAACACGTTTTGAAAATGTGATGTTACTGCCCCATAACTTACATGGGGTTGACCAAACTTGCAGAAACATGTTTATTTCTGCTGAAAAACACGTTTTGGCACTTTCTGTACACTGGGGTTAAGGGCTGAGTGTGTGGGCTCTTCTGAGCCTTGCTGTTACAAGGAGATTCAGTTGTCTGAAAAAACGCGTTTATTTCGGGCTGAAAAACACGTTTTGAAAATTGTAATGTTACTGCCCCATAACTTACATGGGGTTGACCAAACTTGCAGAAACATGTTTATTTCTGCTGAAAAACACGTTTTGACACTTTCTGCACACTGGGGTTAAGGGCTGAGTGTGTGGGCACTTCTGAGCCTTGCTGTTACAAGGAGATTCAGTTGTCTGAAAAAACGCGTTTATTTCGGGCTGAAAAACACGTTTTGAAAAGTGTGATGTTACTACCCCATAACTTACATGGGGTTGACCAAACTTGCAGAAACATGTTTATTTCTGCTGAAAAACACGTTTTGACACTTTCTGCACACTGGGGTTAAGGGCTGAGTGTGTGGGCTCTTCTGAGCCTTGCTGTTACAAGGAGATTCAGTTGTCTGAAAAAACGCGTTTATTTCGGGCTGAAAAACACGTTTTGAAAAGTGTAATGTTACTGCCCCATAACTTACATGGGGTTGACCAAACTTGCAGAAACATGTTTATTTCTGCTGAAAAACACGTTTTGACACTTTCTGTACACTGGGGTTAAGGGCTGAGTGTGTGGGCTCTTCTGAGCCTTGCTGTTACAAGGAGATTCAGTTGTCTGAAAAAACGCGCTTATTTCGGGCTGAAAAACACGTTTTGAAAAGAGTGATGTTACTGCCCCATAACTAACATGGGGTTGACCAAACTTGCAGAAACATGTTTATTTCTGCTGAAAAACACGTTTTGACACTTTCTGTACACTGGGGTTAAGGGCTGAGTGTGTGGGCTCTTCTGAGCCTTGCTGTTACAAGGAGATTCAGTTGTCTGAAAAAACGCGTTTATTTCGGGCTGAAAAACACGTTTTGAAAAGTGTGATGTTACTGCCCCATAACTTACATGGGGTTGACCAAACTTGCAGAAACATGTTTATTTCTGCTGAAAAACACGTTTTGACACTTTCTGTACACTGGGGTTAAGGGCTGAGTGTGTGGGCTCTTCTGAGCCTTGCTGTTACAAGGAGATTCAGTTGTCTGAAAAAACGCGCTTATTTCGGGCTGAAAAACACGTTTTGAAAAGTGTGATGTTAATGCCCCATAACTTACATGGGTTGACCAAACTTGCAGAAACATGTTTATTTCTGCTGAAAAACACATTTTGACCCTTTCTGCACACTGGGGTTAAGGGCTGAGTGTGTGGGCTCTTCTGAGCCTTGCTGTTACAAGGAGATTCAGTTGTCTGAAAAAACGCGCTTATTTCGGGCTGAAAAACACGTTTTGAAAAGTGTGATGTTAATGCCCCATAACTTACATGGGGTTGACCAAACTTGCAGAAACATGTTTATTTCTGCTGAAAAACACATTTTGACCCTTTCTGCACACTGGGGTTAAGGGCTGAGTGTGTGGGCACTTCTGAGCCTTGCTGTTACAAGGAGACTCAGTTGTCTGAAAAAACGCGTTTATTTCGGGCTGAAAAACACGTTTTGAAAATGTGATGTTACTGCCCCATAACTTACATGGGGTTGACCAAACTTGCAGAAACATGTTTATTTCTGCTGAAAAACACGTTTTGGCACTTTCTGTACACTGGGGTTAAGGGCTGAGTGTGTGGGCTCTTCTGAGCCTTGCTGTTACAAGGAGATTCAGTTGTCTGAAAAAACGCGTTTATTTCGGGCTGAAAAACACGTTTTGAAAATTGTAATGTTACTGCCCATAACTTACATGGGGTTGACCAAACTTGAAGAAACATGTTTATTTCTGCTGAAAAACACGTTTTGACACTTTCTGTACACTGGGGTTAAGGGCTGAGTGTGTGGGCTCTTCTGAGCCTTGCTGTTACAAGGAGATTCAGTTGTCTGAAAAAACGCGTTTATTTCGGGCTGAAAAACACGTTTTGAAAAGTGTGATGTTACTACCCCATAACTTACATGGGGTTGACCAAACTTGCAGAAACATGTTTATTTCTGCTGAAAAACACGTTTTGACACTTTCTGCACACTGGGGTTAAGGGCTGAGTGTGTGGGCTCTTCTGAGCCTTGCTGTTACAAGGAGATTCAGTTGTCTGAAAAAACGCGCTTATTTCGGGCTGAAAAACACGTTTTGAAAAGTGTGATGTTACTACCCCATAACTTACATGGGGTTGACCAAACTTGCAGAAACATGTTTATTTCTGCTGAAAAACACATTTTGACCCTTTCTGCACACTGGGGTTAAGGCTGAGTGTGTGGGCACTTCTGAGCCTTGCTGTTACAAGGAGATTCAGTTGTCTGAAAAAACGCGTTTATTTCGGGCTGAAAAACACGTTTTGAAAAGTGTGATGTTACTACCCCATAACTTACATGGGGTTGACCAAACTTGCAGAAACATGTTTATTTCTGCTGAAAAACACGTTTTGACACTTTCTGCACACTGGGGTTAAGGGGCTGAGTGTGTGGGCTCTTCTGAGCCTTGCTGTTACAAGGAGATTCAGTTGTCTGAAAAAACGCGTTTATTTCGGGCTGAAAACACGTTTGAAAAGTGTAATGTTACTGCCCCATAACTTACATGGGGTTGACCAAACTTGCAGAAACATGTTTATTTCTGCTGAAAAACACGTTTTGACACTTTCTGTACACTGGGTTAAGGGCTGATGTGTGTGGGCTCTTCTGAGCCTTGCTGTTACAAGGAGATTCAGTTGTCTGAAAAAACGCGCTTATTTCGGGCTGAAAAACACGTTTTGAAAAGAGTGATGTTACTGCCCCATAACTAACATGGGGTTGACCAAACTTGCAGAAACATGTTTATTTCTGCTGAAAAACACGTTTTGACACTTTCTGCACACTGGGGTTAAGGGCTGAGTGTGTGGGCACTTCTGAGCCTTGCTGTTACAAGGAGATTCAGTTGTCTGAAAAAACGCGTTTATTTCGGGCTGAAAAACACGTTTTGAAAGAGTGATGTTACTGCCCCATAACTAACATGGGGTTGACCAAACTTGCAGAAACATGTTTATTTCTGCTGAAAAACACGTTTTGACACTTTCTGTACACTGGGGTTAAGGGCTGAGTGTGTGGGCTCTTCTGAGCCTTGCTGTTACAAGGAGATTCAGTTGTCTGAAAAACGCGCTTATTTCGGGCTGAAAAACACGTTTTGAAAAGTGTGATGTTAATGCCCCATAACTTACATGGGGTTGACCAAACTTGCAGAAACATGTTTATTTCTGCTGAAAAACACATTTTGACCCTTTCTGCACACTGGGGTTAAGGGCTGAGTGTGTGGGCTCTTCTGAGCCTTGCTGTTACAAGGAGATTCAGTTGTCTGAAAAAACGCGCTTATTTCGGGCTGAAAAACACGTTTGAAATTGTAATGTTACTGCCCCATAACTTACATGGGGTTGACCAAACTTGCAGAAACATGTTTATTTCTGCTGAAAACACGTTTTGACACTTTCTGCACACTGGGGTTAAGGGCTGAGTGTGTGGGCACTTCTGAGCCTTGCTGTTACAAGGAGATTCAGTTGTCTGAAAAAACGCGTTTATTTCGGGCTGAAAAACACGTTTTGAAAATTGTAATGTTACTGCCCCATAACTTACATGGGGTTGACCAAACTTGCAGAAACATGTTTATTTCTGCTGAAAAACACGTTTTGACACTTTCTGCACACTGGGGTTAAGGGCTGAGTGTGTGGGCACTTCTGAGCCTTGCTGTTACAAGGAGATTCAGTTGTCTGAAAAAACGCGTTTATTTCGGGCTGAAAAACACGTTTTGAAAAGTGTGATGTTACTGCCCCATAACTTACATGGGTTGACCAAACTTGCAGAAACATGTTTATTTCTGCTGAAAAACACGTTTTGACACTTTCTGTACACTGGGTTAAGGGCTGAGTGTGTGGGCTCTTCTGAGCCTTGCTGTTACAAGGAGATTCAGTTGTCTGAAAAAACGCGTTTATTTCGGGCTGAAAAACACGTTTTGAAAAGTGTGATGTTACTGCCCCATAACTTACATGGGGTTGACCAAACTTGCAGAAACATGTTTATTTCTGCTGAAAAACACGTTTTGACACTTTCTGCACACTGGGGTTAAGGGCTGAGTGTGTGGGCTCTTCTGAGCCTTGCTGTTACAAGGAGATTCAGTTGTCTGAAAAAACGCGTTTATTTCGGGCTGAAAAACACGTTTTGAAAAGTGTGATGTTACTGCCCCATAACTTACATGGGGTTTACCAAACTTGCAGAAACATGTTTATTTCTGCTGAAAAACACATTTTGACCCTTTCTGCACACTGGGGTTAAGGGCTGAGTTTGTGGGCACTTCTGAGCCTTGCTGTTACAAGGAGATTCAGTTGTCTGAAAAAACGCGTTTATTTCGGGCTGAAAAACACGTTTTGAAAAGTGTGATGTTACTGCCCCATAACTTACATGGGGTTGACCAAACTTGCAGAAACATGTTTATTTCTGCTGAAAAACACGTTTTGACACTTTCTGTACACTGGGGTTAAGGGCTGAGTGTGTGGGCTCTTCTGAGCCTTGCTGTTACAAGGAGATTCAGTTGTCTGAAAAAACGCGCTTATTTCGGGCTGAAAAACACGTTTTGAAAAGTGTGATGTTACTGCCCATAACTTACATGGGGTTGACCAAACTTGCAGAAACATGTTTATTTCTGCTGAAAAACACGTTTTGACACTTTCTGTACACTGGGGTTAAGGGCTGAGTGTGTGGGCTCTTCTGAGCCTTGCTGTTACAAGGAGATTCAGTTGTCTGAAAAAACGCGCTTATTTCGGGCTGAAAAACACGTTTTGAAAAGTGTGATGTTAATGCCCCATAACTTACATGGGGTTGACCAAACTTGCAGAAACATGTTTATTTCTGCTGAAAAACACATTTTGACCCTTTCTGCACACTGGGGTTAAGGGCTGAGTGTGTGGGCACTTCTGAGCCTTGCTGTTACAAGGAGATTCAGTTGTCTGAAAAAACGCGTTTATTTCGGGCTGAAAAACACGTTTTGAAAATTGTAATGTTACTGCCCCATAACTTACATGGGG